>NC_081416.1:34836783-35113309 GCF_949786415.1 Peromyscus eremicus | reverse complement strand
TTGTTGAAGGGAACAAGGATGAATTACGCCTAAGAAAAATGACGCAGATTTCAATTTGGGGGGGGGGTGTGTATGTCCAAAAATTCCATTATCTCCAAACTACAGGAACCAGAATCACAGCTGGCAAAAGAAATAAAGCTGGAGATATAAGGAATAAACAGATTAGGAGAAGCCGTGAAAACAGGCAGCTGCGTATTAGGTTTGATGTGGGAAGTAAAGATCCCTTGAGGGTTTGGAGCAAGGGAGTGATGTGATGAAAACAGTGATTGAGGAAGATGAAATCCAAGCAGGACGAATCAGAGGGAAGCAGCAGACACCGAAAGGAAGCTGTAATCCAGGCCCCAGGGAGGTGAAGAAAGCCAGGGTAATGGGAGAGAGAGTTATGAATTCTGTACAAATTAATTAACACATACCCACCTCTAATTCACTTCACTACCAAGTTACTACCTAGGATTTCCTTTAATGCTCTTACTGTATTTTAGAATACAGAATAAACCCACAAGGAGCTGAATATTTTCATTAAAATGATAATAAAATTTTCATCTCCGTGACTATAATAGTTGAATATAATAGTTCAACTGTCTTGGCACCCTGCTGAGCAAATAAGCTTCATCATGAGCATGTGGAACAGTTTGTTGGGAGGAAATGGGTTTCAGGAAAATTTACACTTTAGCCCCTTATTCACAGAATAAAGAAGCACAAGGCAAATGGATTAAGTTTTAAAAGTAGATTCCTGCAGATGAAGCCAAAATGGCCATAGAAAAGATGTCAGTTGCAGCCCAAGACAGTGCCGAACTTGTTGCCCTGTACCCCTCTGAAAGAGTCCTACCCAAGTCATCCTCTGCAGTAGCAGGAAGAATGGGTACCTGTCAGGTGGGGGAGCCCACATGCTTTGCTAGACCCGACTCAGGAAAGGCCATAGCCTAAGCAAGCCTGTTCTTTAATTCTGAATACAATTTGAAATGCCCCAGAGACTCACAAGTTACTTTCATTCAAGTTTAAATCTTGAAAAAAATAAAATCTTTGAAGCAATCTAAATCCATAGTTTAAGAATTATTTTCAGGACGTATCCTTTTTTTTTTTTTCAATTAAATCCAAAGAAAAGATAATGGCCAAATTTTAAAATAGGGTTCCTGGGGTAAGGACAGAGGTGAAGGGCCCAGAATATCATCTATTCACTCCCTGTCCCTCTGCCTTTCCAGATGTGCACACTGGAGCAGAAGCTAAGGCTGTCAGCAGGATCTTGGGGCTCCAAAGGAAAAGTTTCTGCAAAAGACTTGAGTCTAGTCTCTCTGTCTCTGTCTCTGTTATCTCTGTTTCAGTCTGTTTCTCTTCTGTTTCTCTGTCTGTCTGTCTCTCTCTCTCTCTCTCTCTCTCTCTCTCTCTCTCTCTCTCTCTCTCTCTCTCGGTACCAATAACAAACCGTGACACAGAAAGCTTACAACAGGACTTCTTTTTCGCTGTGGCCACAATGAATAGCTGGAAAGCTGCAGTCCAACAGTGCATAGAATGCTCCTAAATACATATGATATCCATTTACTTGTTTTAACACATGAACTCACAAGAACAAGACCATCAGTTTGCATGCCATGGGCACTCCCCAAGACAAAGCAAATTCGTGTCTGAACACGTCTCAGATCTCTGGGTGATGTGATTTACAGGTAGTGGGGTTACCTTACTATACTATACTTAGAAATTTTGGAGTTGTAGGGGAAGGGGGTAGACTATATTATCCTAAACTGGATTATAATTAAATAAAAATAAGATTTTATTTTGGGAAATTTATGTCCTCTCTATACATACATATATATATATATATACGTATGTATATATATATATATATATATGCATAGATACAGCATACACGTGTGTGTGCCGGTTTTCCAGGTAAAGTGTACCTTTTCCTGCGAGTATCGAGAAAACATTCTGTTAAACCCACCATCTTTAATAAGCTTTTGAAAAAGCATATTCTGAAACATTGTTTGCGACAGAGGAAAAAGGGGTACAACCTAACTTTCCATCACCTGAAGAACGGCTAAATATGTATTGGTCTGTTTGGAAAACAGTATTCCACAAATCGGTTCAGTGAATGAACCAAACACTAAATTGCTAAGACTCGAATGTGAAATTTTAAAACAAGTTGTAGAATAGCATGTACTGTGTTCTTTCATGGAGTTTTATTTCATCTTACTGAACTACACCTGTACACAGGAAAGTGGACAAGCTAAATGGAGAGCTTACCTTTGGGTTGGGAACCAGAGAACTGGGATTCCAGGGACTTCAACAGTCTCTGATGCGAGCTTATCACTTTCTCACGCTGTGCCAAATTGGATGACAACACACAGAGTTTTGTTATTGTACTCAGTTTGGTTGCTGATGTAGCCGGAAAATGTTTTCTTAGGGCACAGGTCATGACCTGAGGCCCATTGGTTGATGTAGGATCTTCCATGAGTCCGAATCAGTTTTCTTTCTCCATGGCTCCTCGTGAGATTAGCTCTCGGAGTGAAGGATTTGCATCACTTGGGTCCTAATCTTAGTAACTTATTTTTTACCTGAGAGGTACTATTCTCCACAGTCCATCAAGGCCACATCTGCTCTGGCCAGAAATAGCCCAGAGTGCATTTGCTCTGCAAAGGATGGACTGCTATATCATGGTTTCTCACCTGGCTCTGTGTTTCAAATTTGCTCGAATCCTGCAACAAAATGTTAAGCTGTTGAAAGGTCAGTGGAGAGGTGATCTAAATATGAGGGAAAAAAGATCTGATGTGAGAGGGAGGGAAAGAAAAGGAGGAAGGAAGAAACAGCTTTGGCTGGGGAAACAGATAAATTCACAGGAAGCAATCAATTGAAGTCAGACTATTGCTGAGAAACTGGAAAGCAACCACAGGTTGTTTTTATATAACAGGAGTAATTTCAAATAGAAGCATGTTCTAGCCTGTAATCACAAATTAGCTTTCTCCCCCTAGTCTGTTTCAAGCCCAAAACAACAGACAACAGACACCTTAGCCATGACTGGACACCAGTCCAGGGAGATTTATGATACCTGGGCGAAGCTCAGGGCAGTGGTTTTATCACTGGCTCCTTTACGCCCTCCAAGTTACACAAGAGCCTGTGACTTCTGCTTCTCTCTCCACATCAGATACTTAGTATAACCTGCAGGTCAGCTTTTGCTTTTCAAGTGGGCAAGCTGAGCTTTGCGCCGTTCCAGGGGGGACACTGTCAGAAAATGAAGATAACCCCGAGGTTCAAGGTCCAGAGCGGATCAGTCCACGGGGTTAAGAGAACCTGTCCTCAATTGTATCTTTGGAATATTTCATGCCCTAGAAAGGCTGCCCTTGCCATGACCTGTGGATATAGTCCTTCTGGAGTGCTGCAGAGCTCTCAGATCTGAGTCCACGCTCCTGCAGCTGCATCAACAGCCGTGGGCAGCAGCTTAACTTCATTGAGCACTCGAACTTCTCAGTGACCTCCTTAGTCTTTACCACCTTCTCAGGAGGGGTCTCAGGACCAAAATAAGAGAAGGTAAGGACTGGGAGAAGGCTCCATCGATAAAGTGTTTGCTGTACTCTCATGAAGACTGGAGTCCAGATCCCCAGTATCCACACAAAAGCTGGGCATGGCGGCCCTTCAGCAATCCCGGCACTAGGACAGAGACAGGACCCCTCAGGCACGGCTGGCTAGATCCACTAAATCATCAAGCTCCAAGTTCAGCAAGAGACCTTGCCTTAGTGTGGAGAGAGATGGAGGGAGACACATGACATTAACCTCTGGCCTCCACACACATGTGCAGACGCATACATGAGAACACACATACACACATATCTCACCACACACATATTTACACTCATCCATATAAAAATGTTTTGGACAGGGACAGCTGCTGAGAAGATACTGTGGAACGTTTTGGTGGGAGCCTCGTGGACCTTGCTTTTTCTGGCAGACTTCCTGATGGGACACTTCTACACACCACCACTGGTAATGAAGGAGCGTCACCAAAAGCCAATGGCCTGTGCTTGGAATCCTATTTCCTAAGAATACTTACTTCATGAGTACAGTAGGAACCTCACGGCACCCACATTTGCACCCACGTTTGAGGTATTTCCCTCTACCTAAATCATGGTTATTTTCTGCTATGCCATCAACCCACCACACCCCCCCCCTCAAATGATGGGAAAACAGAGGGACTTAGGAATGATTCCAGGCTGACATCAGAAATCTTCAACTGCTTCCTGCATTGCTCCTGCCAGCTAAATATGTTTAATTATTCTGGTCTCATTTTCCTTGTCTATGAGAAGAAAAATAACAAGCACACAGGAAGGTGTGAGACACAGAGGTACAGTAACCATCACACGGCGGACACACGAGCACCTGGTTTTGTCTGTCCCGTAAGATGAAGAAGTCATCCCACCACAGTGACCCACTCGTCTGTGAAAGCACTGCATAGACCCAGAAGAACCTTCCTTTGTAGTGTGACCATCCATCTTGGGCAGGTCACCATCTCTATTTTATATTGCATCTGGAATCCCCAAGCTCTCTCCAATTTTTGTGTTTTGTATTTTCGTGTCTCAGGTCTAGGAGATATAAATCCAAGGTATCTGAAGAGGTAGGTTGGGCACTTCTTGGCAACTTTATCCTCCTCAGGTGGATGGTGACACTTCTGAAGTCCCACAGTCCCACAGGAAAGGTAACTAACTGCCGAGAGAAACCATGGTTCCAACTGTCAGCAAGTTAGCGTCTGAGAAATAGAGAAGTGGGTTTTTACCATAGCTGGTAGAGATCCAGCTTAGCAGGCACCCAGTTAGAAACAGGGATGGTGGCCTTCCAACACTTTGCTCTGGGTAATGACAGACAGATGAGGTGTGTAAGACAGGGTGACCTTTGAGGGAGACTGTGGTCCTGTGATCTCATGTGACTGCTTCTCTGATAAGTATCACTTGACAATGACGCCAGGCATGAGCAGCTGTGGCAGGCTGTGAGCCACCCCAGGCTGCATGCCATACCCCGGGGCCCTTCCTACCTATTTTTTCTGCAAAGGTCTCTCCATGGGTAGCCACCAGCAGGAGACATGTCTGACGTGACAGCAGGACCTTCAGGGGGTGGCTGGAGCGTGGCCTGGAAGCAGCTGTGTGCCAGCTGAATGCTCTGCCAGTCCCTCCAGCACAAGACTGACCCCATTCCAAGGGAATCCAGCCCTGGCTGTGCGTGGAAAAAACTAGCTCCCTGGGGAGCTGTGGCTGCGAGTGATGAATCCGTTCCCAGTGGCTTGAGGGGACAGAAGGCGATTAGTCTGGGAGGGCACTACCCACCCATATGGACCCCAGCGATCCCCTCTGGGCTCTGACAGCTAGAGCAGATGACAGAAAATTCATAATTCACACTGTATTACACAGAGTTCGGTCAGCAACCCGAGCTTTGTGAGGGATAAGGAGCACAGATGCCGTTGCAGAGGGTGTCCCAAAGCCCCCGCAGCCTGTACCATTCAACAGCCAGCCACCTGTCCCTCTCCAGCAGGTGAAGCCCACCCCTGTCTTATTGCCTCTGCACTGGTCCTTCTGTCCTGAGTGACCTGGTCCTCTGGGCTTTCTCAATCTTCTTTTTTTTTTCTGCGACTCAAATCTCATTTCAAATACCACTTTCTTAGATCCTGGTGTCTGCAGCCTCCCTTGACTTACCGGCATGACACTCTAGTTTACATTATGTAACCTGGTCCCTCACTGCCCAGAACAAGCCTGTTCATTTCATTTCATGTTTACTGTTTCATCTCTTTTAGAACGTCAGTTTAAAGGGAGCCAACATTTTCACTGTCTGCCATGAGCACTAGAAAAACTCCTAGTAGGTAAGGAGTTTTATTAATTCATGAATTCCAGCTAGAACATCAATGTGGAGGCATGAAGAGTTTCTCTGTGCTCGGTAGCAGCAGGGAGGGTTCAAGGCTGCCGGAAACCTCAGCACCCACTTTGGGACATCTCATTTTTTCATGAGTCCACACTCCTCTCTCCTAATAGAGATTGAATTACTCTCTGAGTCATAGCTGTTGTCTCCTGGCACCCACGTTTTCACTACATAATTCTTCCACTTAGGGATGCTTTGGTTTTGTGAGTATGACCAACAATAATGAATATGTGATTTCAACAGAGAGGTTGTCATTTTTCTCAAATAAGAAACAACCAGGAATAGTCCAGCGACATGGCGGCAGGATGACCACGAGGGACCTTGGCATCTTCTTGGTGCCTTCTCTCGCTAGGGCACGGCTTGTATCCCATGCCTGCCACATCGTGATCACAGATAGATGCTGCTGCACCAGACATCATGTCTGCATCCCCAAGAAGAAAAGGGAAAGGTAGAAAGAGCCAGGCCAGGTGACTATGTTCCTTTACATAAGGAAAATGAAAGCTACCCAGAATTATATCCAGCCAGACTCCAGTTAGAACTAGATCACATGGCCAACCACTGAGAGAGTATAAACAACCACAAAAATGGACTCTTTTCCCTACAGTTGAACTGTTGCCAGCCTTTGGAATAAATCAGGGTATTCATAGGAAAGACGAGAATGCTACCTATTGAATATGCTACAGCTGGGTAAACAACAGTAGGCATCTGATCCCAAACTGGGCTTAGAAAATTCCCTTTCTCAAAAATGATGGTCAAGGCACACAGTGATTGAGTCTCAAAGACCCCTTATGCTGTCATGTTTTCCAACCTTACGAGAGTGTTTCAAGTCTTTAAATTTTGTCGTTTGCTGCATCACCTTCCTGCAAAGGTATCGTCTTGTCTTAAGCCAGTTCCATGTAGCCTCTGCAGTTAAAACCGAAGGGTCTTTGTAACAGGAGCATCTACCTGCTAGCTCTGTCAGGTGGTCATCCTGCCTCCCTGGACAGCTGCACATCTCACTGGACCAAATGCTGCTTCTCCAGGGTGACACAGGCAGTGTAGACATTATGTCATCAGCTCGACAACACCCTCCTCTTCACCTTCAGACAGTGTGTGCTGAGCTCGCACAGACACACAGGCCTTGTAGACACCAAAGACTGGGTGTGGTAGGGGGTTGGGGCTGAGGCGCGTGGGACACTCACCAGCAAAGCACAGCATGAGCTGAGTGACAAAAGGCCAATGCAGTCTCTGCCTTCTGGCTGCTAGCCCAGGGTCACCTGCTTATTGAGGCCAAACTCACACTGACTCATAATACCACCCCCTCCCACAATTAGGAGAGACCCCAAAGGATGCAAAGCCTGTGAGCCCAGCTCTCCCTTCACCTCCACCCTGCTCAAAGCCATGGCAACGTTCTGTGTCATAGTATTAGGATTTTCCTTTCCTGTGAAGCTCTTGCTATATCGCCTATGAACTTGACATACAGTCTATTTCAATGCACATCTGGGTCTTAAGCTTATGCAGATTTTTCAACAGGATTTCTCAAAATGTGTTGCTTGCAGGGTTTATATGAACAAATGTTGTCTTGATCCAGAAACTCTTGGACACATCTGCTTGAATGGAAACCTCTTCTTGAAAACACTTTAAAACAGTCTATGTTCCAATAGGCACAAAGGTATCAGGGGAGGGTGTAATATTTGGCATTTTCCAAACCTGTTTAGTCACTGACGTTCTTTTCCTTGGCAGACGTCAAAGTCTAATGCCCTAGGGAAACTGCAAACTCCCCAGTCCAGGGCATGGACTGGGACAGTCTCAATAATTCCCTTGAGAAGCATTGCTAGTGATGTTTGGGGTCACAGCCTAATACCCACTACTACCTTGACCAGGTACCAAGTATTGATGCAAAGACACAACACTCATCTCAAAGGAGATATTGCTGAAAGTCCTTCCCTTGTAGACCACATCCAACGCCTCCTCCTATGGTCCCACTAATAAACTCAAGTTCAGTTCCACCAAGGTTCACCCTGGAGAACCAATGAATTTATTAGGCTTACTTACAGAGTATGGGTGAGGTGTGATGAGCAGCCACACTGAAAGATCTGTACCCAGCATGGATGACAACTCCCCCATGGCTGTATATACAGAGTTCTCTCCCTCCATCCTTCCCCACCTATATACTCTAGTCTCTCCCAGAGAGGAACATGCAATTAGGGCAAAATTGCCTATGACTGGCTGCAGGGGAGGGGGTGCTGGATACTCAGTTAAGGGTCCCATGACACTTCTTCCACCTTCTTTACAGGAGGAAAGGTCAAGAGTCAACAAGCCCAGATGTGATGACCTCTGGCAAGCAAGCCTAGCTGGACTTGAAAAAAAAAAGGAAGCCATTTGGCTTGAAAGACAGCCCTATGAACAGGAGATAAGAGGTAGTCTATTCTGAAGCCAAATATGAGTGACCATGGCCCAGGAACACAAAGTTAAGTTACTTCAAAGTCCATGTTCCAATGTTGTTGTGACAGTTGGATGGTGTTTTATGTAACAGAACAAAGAAAGTCATAAATAAGGACACTTTTCAAACACACCTATAGAAACATCAAGCCAATGGATTAAAGTAAAAAAATGGAAACATGTTGCAGCCTCAGGTCATATCTGACAGCTTTCTGTTTGGCTGGAAACTAGTGTTCTGTCTGTACAATCCAAATGATTTTCCCAGTGGTCACAAAGCTCTTAGGTTCATTATAGAGGCAGGCAACAAAATGACCATTAAGAAAGCTAATGGTAGCCCAAGATAATTCGTAATTAGGATCTAGACCTGCAACACTCCAATCCCTCCGCAATCATTGGTTCTCTAAACAGCTGGTTAACTCTTCAGAAGGTTTAGTTGAGGATGCTGTTTCCTTTTGGACACTTCCATGTTCCCACAAGAAACATGTTCTGTGTTCTGGGTTAGTTTCAAAAGCTTCCCCTGAGCGTGGAGGGTCCTCAGCTGTGTGGCATTGCTGCTGTGCCCAGTGAAGGCACGCACATCTAAGAAGACTTTGACTGTAGGCTCAGAAGGAGCATGCTGTTTTCTTGTCACCGGCTCCCCGCTTTCAGGGAGTATCTTGAGCCGCACAAGAAGAGGAAGAATGGTGTCACTGCAGAGGAGTTCAACATTCTGATATTTGTTTTCTGTTGCGACAAATCAAAGCACTTTGGGTTGATGTGAGGCTGATCAAGCCATATTGACCTTAGCGACCTGGCGTATGGCCAAAAGACATATTTGTCCTGTTTAGAGCCACATTCCCCAAGAGATCATTTGGTTCAACATAAGAAAACTATCCTTCCTACCAATGTGCAGATATGACTCTACAGAGTGTGGCCCTGCCACAGCTGCCCCCTAAGCCTCAGATGGTTTAAGCATCCTTCCACTGACAAAATCATTTTAGGTGAATTTAGTGCCTACATTGGCAATGGTCCAGCAAAAGCTATATCCAAGGGACAATGAGAGGAAAAAAAGCTTGCTTCCATGGGAGATCTTTCCTTCCAGGAAAGATCAAAGGGAAAAAAAAACCAGACGCATGTGTCTATTAACACAATTTATGAAATAATTCTTAGAAAATTATACCTACAAATTTCAATAGCATCTATCCACCATGGAGTAATCAAAAGTTCATGTTTATTCCCAAAATGAGTATTTCTGGGCTATATTAATAATAGTTATTGGTGCCTGGGATTTGCTTTGACTTTATTTTCCCCTAAATCGAATTCTTTGAAGTGTCTGTAAAAATCCTTAGTTCTAACTACACTCTGGTATGCTATCCCAGGATGAAAGAAGATGGATAATGAGGACACTGAAATTAGTGTGACAGGAAATGAAAGCTAACAAGGGTGTTGAAGGATTGAGTTGCTCTCAGTCTTTAGACAGATGATGTTAGGGGATGAATTAGTCCCTCTCCATCTTCCCCAGAATCCACTGTTGAAGTCCTGGTCCCCATAGAGGATCTTTACAGAGGCAAACTAGTTAAAAGGGGGTCATTATGGTTGTCTATAATGTGATATTACTAGTGTCCTCAAAGAGGGAGGAATTTGGGCACAAATGACATAAAGCAAAGCTCTTGTGGGCACACAAGGGGCCAAGACAACCATCAAGAAGCTAAGAGAGAGTTGGAAAACATCTCTTACACAGCTCTTGGGAGGAACAAACCTGCCCAGGCCCTGATTTTGGACTGCCATCCTCCAGAATTACAAGACAGTAAATTATTCTTTAAATAAGTTGGTTTGCAGAACATTCTCAAATTAACCCAGGCAAACTAACATAGCTGTGCCTCTTAGTTCCGTATTAGTTCCTTTTATTGCTGTGATAACACACCATGACTAAAATCAACTTAGGGAAGACGGAGTTTACTCTGGCTTATGGTTCCAGAGGAGAGCGCGTAACAGCAGAGCATGGTTACAGCAAGTCTGCCAGGGAGGAAGCTGAGAGATCATGTCTTCAACTGCAAACACGAAGCAGAGAGACAGAGACAGAGACAGAGACAGACAGAGAGACAGAGACAGAGAGAAAGAAAGAATTGGAAGTGGGGCAAGGCTACGACTCCTCAAAGCACACCCCAGTAATGATTTCCTCCAATAAGCCTCCACTTCCTGAAGGTTCCATAATGTCCCAAAACAGTACCACAAAGCAGGGACCAAGAGTCCAAATCCTTGTATGTCTACTGGGGACATTTCTTACTCGAATCACCACATCCCACTCCTTGGTCATCATAGGCCCTTGGCCTTATCATAATACAAAATGTATTTATTCCAGTTTCCCAAGTTCCCATAGGCTTCTACAATCTCAACGCTGTTTTAAAGTCCAAAGTCTCTTTTGAGACTGAAGGCAGTCTCTTAACTGTAACCCCCTTGTAAAAAATAATGCAACTTACATACTTTCAGCACACAACGGCACAGAATGTATACTACCAATCTGAACAGGAGGACTGGGAGTGTAGTGATAAGACATTGAACCAAAGCAAGACTGAAAGCCAGTAGGACAATAACCAAATTCTCTAGCTTTGTGCCTGATATCTAGGGCTTTATTTTTAAAGGGCTTGTATGATTTTACCCCCCCCCCCAGTTTTACTGTCTGCAACATACACACACACACACACACACACACACACACACACACACACACACACACTCATTCTGCTCTCTGTAGGAAGTTCTCCTTGGCAGAATTCTCACAGCTCTGATATCTCTATCATCTTGAGGTCTTTCCTGAAACTCAGGATTGACTTTCACAGCTTCATACAATGGCCTCTCATAGACTCATGGCTTCCTCTGGCCATAATCACCTTGCAGTGACTCCAGCACTGCCACACATTGCCTGACTTTAGCAGCATCTTGAAAACATGGAGGATGGATTCATGACCTCCTCCTCATGCCTCCAAAGCCAATACCACATGGATCACACTGCCAAGTTTAGCTCGCAGCTTGGGGTGGACCCTGGCCGCCTTTGACCACATTTGCAACAGCTTTTTTTATATTAAAGCAATGCTTTCTCGGAACAGGAAGTCCTTAATTCTGTCTCCTTTCACAACTTGGACTCTTAGCAGACAGTGGGGTCTCACCCTGAGGGCATCCTTCCCAGCACAGAGCAGGAGGTCTCTCTTTAATAGCATTAAGCTCCTGAACAATTACATCTTCTCTTTCAGTGCAGTCTTTGGCTGTAAATTAAGCTTCCTAGTATTCTTTTTCTCTCTGAACTGTACATTTTTTAATTTCTTTTTGCCACACCCCCTCTTTTTCATTGTAGACCTGTGTAAGAGTTGCCAGTAACCACCATGCCACACACTCAGTATTACACTGTTTTGAAGTTTCTTCCACCAAAGGATGAGTCCATTTATTTCTGCTTTAGTCCTAGACACCTTTTTAGGACACAGGCAGACAGACTCTGATAAAAATCATAAGTTTGCCCTCTAGCCCGGTTCCCAATAGTGACATTGTTCCCCCTCTGAAACCTCTTGAGCTTCTACAGTCCACATTATTCTCAGCATTTCTGTCTCACAGGCTCCTACTAGAGTGGCCCATTAAGTTCTGCTTACAGAACATTGGTAGTCCAAAGCTCCAAAGTCTTCCACATGAAAAGAAAAAAAAAAAAGCATTGTCAGGTTCTTCATATAAACAGCCTATTCTCTAATACCAATTTTTATATTAATTCTTCTCTGTTGCTGTGACAAAACACCATGACCAAAATTGACTTATAGAAGAAAGAGTTTATTTTGGCTTATGGTACCTAAGGGAGAGTACATAATGGAAACCACCATACTGTGTGTCTAGGTATATCTTTAAAAATCCCAATGCTTTGTTCTCCTTATCTATAGCATTGGGATGAATGGCCTTTGAAAGTCTTGATTTCTTCAGGTCAGGGATGGAGACAGCCTCTCCCTAACTCTGCAGAGATCTCCCTACACACACTTCTCCTTTTATCTTCACAAGAATGGATCAGAAACAGGTCGGGTTTAAACCAGCTCTGAATATCCTTCCTGGCCACCCTAACACATTCTTCAGTAATGGCTTAGAAAGCAAAGGAGGCTCAAAGTGACTCTCATGGACAGGTAGAAATAAACAACTTCATATCTTTTCACAAGAAATTCACTGGAAAAACTAACAATAGATTCTAATACAAGTGCTAGGGTGGGGCTCAGTCAGTGAGCCTAACAACAAACATCAATGTGAGGATATGGTTCTCCATGTTAAAACCTCTGTAAACACGAAAAGCACACATTTCCCTTTCCTTTAATGGTCTATTGCTGGGTTATCTTTCACAAAAATGTTTATCATGAAACATGTTTCAGGGATAACTATTAAACTTTTTAGTGTTACTATTCTGTCCCATCTCACCAATAAAATGATAATGGCAGTATCTTTTCATTACTTATCAACCTCTCATCAGCATGTTTCTATAAACCCAGACTGTTAACGTATCTTCAAAGCTGGAATATAGAATCGATGCCAAAATCACAATGAATGAGAGGTACATTTTGGCAATGGAAAGTGCAATTCTAAATGCTATAAAGCAGAGCTGGTGCTCAGGTTTCTCTTCTCTGTTCTCTAGTGCCAAAGGAAATAGGAAGATAGGCAATTTGCTCTATGCACTTCTATCATTGCAGACCGGGTGACCTTCACAAGCAGCTGAACAGCTGGCATGGTATCAACTACAGTAAAAGAAAAGTTAACACACTCAGCAAACATAAACCCAACAGTCACAAGAACAGTTCTGGTTTTGGGTCCCAATGCGATGGAACACTCCTATGAGGGTAATTCAAAGAAGGAGTATTGACAAAGGAAGCTTTTTTGTATTTTTTTTACAAGTGTGTATGTAGGTGTAATAGAACCACAAGAGTTGAGAGAAGCCGGAGCATTTTTACCACTCCCAGGCCCCAGGAGACCAGAAGGAATAACCAGATTGTGAAATGAGAAAGGCACTGAGAAAAGACACACAGCCAATGGTGGCCTCACACGGAGGAAACAAGACCATGTTGGTCACCACCTTGCTTTTGCTTGCCTCCTTCTCATCAATTTCCGGCTGGGTGCTGGACCCCCAGTGATCTCCCCCAGACAGGGATAGAAAGCCTGGAGCCCACTGAATGGATCCACAAACGTTAGTCCCTGAGACCAGATGGAGTAGAGTTCAACAACTAAATGGATGGTATGAGGCATTGCGCTAAAGAACCCTAACACACTCGTGGCAAAGCTGCAGACTTTGAGAATGGGTACTTTTTGTTTCTAGTCACCATTTTATCCCCAGATACATCATTCATATACCAACCAATTCTTCAATTCACTATAACAGCAACTAAGTGGCCAACGACGCAATTTCTTAGGATACTGGTCAGTACACACCTCACAAGTAAAGGCACAGAGACAGAAGATGTCACCACTTTAGACACTGGCTACAAAGATATTTCCTGGGATGCCTATGCCTCACTCTAACCTACCACAGATTTAGGCACCACCCCCCCCAACACACACACACATACACACAGGTTCAGTCATTTGCTGGAATGACTCACAGAACCCTTACTGCTTACTTTCTACTGCAGTTTTATTATACATGAAGCAACCCAGGAACAGTCAGTGAAGGAGCTCCATGGGGACAAGTATAGGAAGGGGGACACCCAACTACCATGCCCTCTCTGGGCATGTCACCCTCTCAGAATTTCTGTCTGTGTCCACTAACGAGGAAGCTCACTTAGCCCTAGAGTTAGTTATTCTAGAAGCTTCATTTTGTAGGCATTACTTACTAAATCATTAGCCATCAGTGATTTAACTCCATTTCCTATCCCTGGACCACCTCCTAGAAGTAGAGGTGACATGCAGAGCTCAGAACGCTAATCCTCTGGTAACCAGCTTCTACCTTCAAGGGACCTGTTTCTGCCCTATGTTGCCTCGTTAACACACAAAAACATTCCTCTCACTCAGAAAACTTCACAACTTTCGGGATCTCTGTGTTAGAAACGGGAACCAAAACTACCGTATTTTTAAAATCACATCATAGCAACACACTGTTCCACCAGTACCTGGCACACAAGGGAGAGGAAATATTTTCTTGTCAATGAATACGGTAAGTCTTTAGTCGGCTACTCTGAAATGATTTCTCTCATAATACTAAGAATTGTTAATGAAAAAATTAAGTCTAAACTCCAATTCTAAAGGTCCTCCCTGTCTAGTTGGGTAATCTAAAGAAGACAACCCTGGTGGCTCCCAGAATCTGAGGACACTTCACAGCCCTGACAGCTGGGCACAGGTAGACTGATGAGAGAAACATGAAGATCTTTTAGAGACAGAAGCTGACCTATTGAATTTTCTATCTCGCCTTTATTTCTTCTTTCCATCCTAACCCAACAGGCTCCGATACACTTCAAAGAAGGAGGAAAGTATGGTGGGATATCTTCATGGGTGGTGGGTTAGTGAATGTAGATTATGCCCCCACAAAGGAATTTATACTCCAGATAGATAGTTTCCAAGACTATGGGCTTCACCCTACTCTTTAAAAACTCAAGTGATCAGTATTATATATCACAGGGAAAACTGGGTTTCCATCAGGAAAATCTAAAATCAGGGATGAGGAAAACTGAATGTAGTTAGGCTTTTCTAAAGCAACTTGAAGGGAGAAAAGAAAATGAAAAGGAACATGGCCCAATCAGAGATATAACACACTTTGAAAATAAGATGCAAAATTCCCCACATTAAATGGGTGTGGGGGTAGAGCTACAGTGTCACAGAGATCCTATGTTTTCTCTGTAAGACAACCTGACCATGCTAACCTTATGGTGGGACTTGTTCATATGGATGTAGTAACTGCTTGGGATTTTCACAAACTGGAATCACTAAAGAAGGTGTGTGCTGAAGTGTGGGCCTACTGTGGCCCCTGAATCTGGGGACTTTTCCATGGCCTGCTACCTCCCAGTGTCTCAAGGACACTCCTCCACCTCAATAGTCCTCAGATAGTCTGGAGATGTCCCATTCCTGAAGACTCAGAGCCAAGCCAGGGGTCTAGGCATCTAAATTGTAAAGCTCCAGTACTAAGCTAAGAAAGTCATGGTTGGGGTGGCTACTGATCCAACGGGTGGATGAGGTTCCTTTGAAGAATGTGGAATCATGAGCAGGTTTCAGACTTGATCCTACCAGGAGAAAATGGCACATAGAAACCTACCCCCACACCTTCAGATTGGCTGCAACTGGCCAACCATCCTACTAGTAATAGGAAAGCCAACCTGATGTAATAACACCAAAATGTGCAGAGTCACAGGATGAGTTCATTCTGAGTAGATGATGACCATAAAATTCCAGGTGTCCCCAAAGACCCAGGCAAGGGTTTATGGTCACAGTAGAAACCCACCCAACCTACCTTAAATTCAACATACTCATAGTAGGAATGTGCTGGGACATGGTTGGAGGTAAATATGGGACTGTTACATGATATTTCCTGGGGAGATGTAAAGAAACATCTACTCACCCCAGAAAGGACACTGACATACCAAAGCAAAGATTCCATCCTGATCAAGCCTGGGGAACCAATGAGGGTACTTATAGGAGCACAGACAGGTACCTAGAGAGCATAGGAAACTCAAAAGTATATGTGCCACTGAAAAGTCTCACCCCAGCATGAATAATGACTCACAAAATCAAGGTCACTGGAGCCCCAGTCAACCTTCAACCACTTCTATACTCTAGCATCACCCAAGACCACATGCAGCTTGGGGCATGTGCAGGAAGGGGCCTGAAATCTCAGGTGAGGATCTGGAGGACTCTCTCCCTTGGCCACCCACAAGGAAAAAGGAAGATCCATAGATCTGACGTCACCGCATTGTTTCCTTATTTCACGGCCATGATTGCAAGCCAGGTGGTCATGTCTCATCCAGGGAAATAGCCCTGCTGACCACAGGAACTGTATCTGCCAGGGGTGTGCATTACTTACTTCTCCCATTGCTGTGACCAAACACTCAACAGAAACATTTTATACACAGACAGATTTCTCTGGGCTCACAGTTTAGCAGGTCCAGCTCACCGTGATGGGGTGGGGGATACACAATGACTGAAGTAGCTCAGTCGGCAATGGCAGGGCCTCACTGTGGCAGGTAAGTCCCCACAATAAATCCATCGGTTCCCCAGGCTTGATCAGGATGGAATCTTTTCTTTGGTATGTCAGTGTCCTTTCTGGGGTGAATGGATGTTTCTTTACATCTCCCCAAGAAATATCATGTAACAGTTCCACATTTGCCTCCCACCACGTCCCAGCACACTCCTGCTATGGATATGCTGAATTTAAGGTAGGCTGAGAGGGTTTCTACTATGATCATAAACCCTTGTCTTGGTCTTTGGGGACACCTGGAATTTTATGGTCATCATCTACTCAGGATTAACTGAGCCTGTGACCCTGCACATCGCCACAGTAGAAAAGAAGCAGAGACCTCCAGCTGGGAGCAAAGCTGGATTACATACAACCTTCAAAGGCTATCCCCAGTGACCCATCTCTACCAACCATGCCTCTTAACCCACAGGATTCACAATCTCCTGAATCAACATCATCTATGTACATGAGCCTGTGGTGGACATTTTAAAATAGAATCATAATAGAGGACCACCAAGTAGTATCTGGCCCCAAAAGATACGTGAAGACAAGAAAACTATAATAATAGGTCTCTACCCTGTTTAAAAAAAGAAAGGAAGGAAAGAAAGAAAGAAAGAAAGAAAGAAAGAAAGAAAGAAAGAAAGAAAGAAAGAAAGAAAGAAAGAAAAAACAAGCATGGGATGAGGGGTGTTAAATTTCCCTCCATCAGGTGCAATTCAATAGCACTCTCGTGGATTGGGATTGTTGGGCTTATCAGTGGCTGGTAACTACCTTCCAGTGGCAACAAAAGTGGACAAAGCTCTATGCAGACTTTAGGTTCGTAACTTAAATATGAAAACAAATACTTGACAAGACCCCTCCACAGGGCACTTTAGCCCTGCCTCACACTCACAGCTCACTTCCCTGTGGAAGTGGGGTGCCCTTCAGCTTGAGTGGAAACCCAGACTGCTGCTTTGTCAGCTGGCCGTGGCAGCCTTCATGTACGTGAGATGGCCTTTGATCAGCAGTACACAATATTATCACTTCAGGTCTTCAAGAAGAGACTGTAACCGGCAGCTTGCGAAAGTGAGATGGGCACTCACGATTGGGGAAAATTGCTGAAAGTCACTTCTCTAACCTTAACTGGTGAGGATCCTAACTGACTCAGGAGGGGGATGGGCGCATACATGAGTGGGCCATTTTTTTTTTTCCAAAGAAGGACACAAAGAGAATAGGCTCTGTTGAATCCAAATTTCTAGAGGGTGGGGTCTTTTGTAGGTCACACATTCCTTCTCACAATGGCAGACGACCCACTAACTGCCCTTCCCACAGTTTTAAGCTAGACTTTTCGAGATTGCAAATGCTAGGGTATGGATAGGACATGTTTGCCCCCCTCCCAGCTCAGATTTTGAACTCTCAGGCCCCAGGTAGTGGTAGTGTTGTGGGAGGTTCCTTTTACTTTGGGAGATGTGCCCTAGCTAGAGAAAGTAGGCCACTTGGGATGAGTCCTTGGGGGTAGCCCATTCCCAGCCTCCTCCAGTTTCAAATCTTTGCTTTCTAGGCACCATGAAGCAATCCCAGTGTTTGAGCACACGTTCTGGCTGATACGATGTTCTGCCCAAGTATGTGGTGCTAGGCAATCACGGACCCAACCTTCTGGAACCATGAGTGACATAAATCTTGACTGCCTTCAGTTGTTCTCATCAGGCTTTTTGTATTTTGGTCATAGTAATGCAAAAATCAACAAACAGTTCACAAGTGAATAACAGAGAACTAAATGAACACAGATACATACACACACATATGAACATACATGCACACACACAGAGAGAGAGAGAGAGAGAGAGAGAGAGAGAGAGAGAGAGAGAGAGAGAGAGAGAGAGAGAGAGAGAATGAGAGCTGCCCTATCCACCTGCCTACAAGGTAGATACCTGCCCTACCCACCTGCCTACAAGGTGTGACTTGCACACTTAGTAAGAGCACTCCAGGGTGCATCACCCTCTCCCTCCTCCTTCATCTCACATGCCTGCAGCTGAGATCCAATGAGTGTTAGCTCTACATTACACTGAGTTACTAAAAAGAAGTACAGAATTTGGGTCACCTATCTTAATTCCCTGATGACATGCCTTAATGGAACAATTATTTAATACTACACACTTAGATCAGCAATGCCTGACAGCATTTAGCTACTTAAACCTTACATTGGTACAGTTTCCTGAAAATCTTCAATCTTCTGACAAGGGACCCAGCACTCACTGCGTAAATGTCAGTAAAGACATGGTCCCAATAGCTGAGCATGGCTGTGCCTTGCTAGCCAACAACAAGAATGAGTTAACCCACAGCATTGCCTCAGAGCCTCTCTTAGAAGACTGATGACGTCAGAGCCCTTGTGATTCAGTCTCCTTGTACTGATTGGATTCACCCAGAGAAGACTCTGTCTTCAACACATGAATCTTGTGTGTAGATACTTCATACCCCAACTGCAATAGTGCTGTACCATCTCCCAGCCAGTATCTGCAACCAAGTGTTTCCCCAGACACTGGGAATACGTGGACCAGAGAGGAAACTCTTAGATGGCTGTGAAGTTAAGAAAGAAGCCACACCTCACTTAGATTCTGCTTTGTATTACAATTATGATTATGATTATGATTATATATCTAATACCCACCTGCCTACAAGGTGTGACTTGTACACTTGATAAGAGCTCCCTAGGGCACATCACCCTCTTCCTCTCCTTTCAGATGTCTGGTGCATAAGACACAATTAAATTGTGGGTTCGATAAATGAATAAGGGCCATGATTACTTTTTAATTTTTAAAAATATCTCCTCAGTGCTTAGCATTGTATAAGATATGATCAGAAAATGCTTTCTGGCAGGTTAAATATTCTTAGAAAATATAGAAATTCCTACTACTAATGATTTGAGGAAGAAAAATGATAGGGAAAATAAGCTTTTGTGTACCTTGATGTGGGTGAAGTGATCTCCTGGCCTTTTAGGATTTTCAGCAAGAGATGTGAGTGTAGAAAGGTAATCTCTTCGTTTCTAGATTGTCAGCGAGGGGTCTTCAGCATTCCTCTCTTCACCCAGACTTATGCCAGGTACACTCTCTTCCTTGATGCTTGCTGAAGTCCATCATCTCCAGAATAGGGTATAGGACGTGCTTCCTTGAGCCCCGACCACCAGCTGCCCTGCACCCCTGCCGGAGACAAATAGGATGGCTTCAGTTCTCTGGTTCCTGAACCTGAAAGTGACATTTGCAACAGGTCGTACACTTAACACTTTTTCACCATCGAACCCCAAACAATAATTCTCTCTCTAATTAAAGCCAAAACCTTCTGTGCCTAGGGGTGTGTCACCTCTAACACACAGAGTAAGATGCAAAGGAGGGAAGGCATTCCCATCACACACAGATTCAACTCATAGCACGTTTCACACACTCTGTCCTTCACTGTCTATTTATTTTAACTCTGTGTGCTATTTTCAGCTTCTGGGTAAGATTTTTAATTTAATAGGTAATAGCACTCTCTAAGCACCACCTCACTGGTCTTGAGCCTAAAGAATTGCTGTATTCAAACAGCCAAAATCATTAAGGCGGACTATTTTACAGGCCGGAATGCTTAGCATAATTAAAGGAAAAAAGAAAAGGAAGGAAGAGCAGCCTGTGTAGACACCATCCCCCTATAGACGGGTGGGTTGCTGGTTACAAATTAGAATCACCTTGGGAGTTTCAAAGGTCCTGAAGTTCAGGCCGTGATCCAGACTAAATCAGAATCTTGGGGGTGATGCTGAGGCATTCAAACTTTTTAAGTAAACATTTTATCCGAGACTGACTTTAGGTCTGTAGATAAGCTGACAAACAGCAAAGATGGTATAGAGTTTCCATATACATTTTATCCGAGACTGACTTTAGGTCTGTAGATAAGCTGACAAACAGCAAAGATGGTATAGAGTTTCCATATACATCACACCCAGTTTCTATTATGAATATGTTATGTTAGTATATTTGTTATTAATTTTCCTTTCCTCCTCCTCATCATCTTCCCTTCTCTACTTCCTCTCTGGGGTTGAACCTAGGGTCTCCCAAATACTAGCCAAGTGTTCTACCCCTGAGCTTATCTCCAGCCCGTGATATATTATTGTTGACACAGGATCATTGGGTACACTCCACACTTCTTTCCTCAGGTTTTACCCAACTTCCATCCTTCTTTTCCAGAGTCACATGTAGGGTGTCCCACAACATGCACAGCATTGTGTCTCCTTGGGCTCCTCTTGATGGTAATAGTTCATGAGATTTCCCTGTTTTTTTATGACCTTGATTTATTTATTTATGTTTTCTTTTAGGAGTACTGGTAAGATATTTTAGAAAAGGCTCCTCACTTGGAGTCTGTTGATGTTTTCCTAATGAAAGAAGATCATAACAGTAATGGGCCATTCTCACTACTCCTGTCAAGGGTGCATGCTAGCAATGTAATTTCTCACCTCCAACACTGCCCTTGATTATCCAGCTAACGAGGGTGTGGATGCCTGGTGTTCAGTATAGAGTTACTCCCCTTGTCCAAACTATCCTCTTTGGAAGGGAAGGACTGTGTTCAACTTACACTTAAGCAACAGGGAATTATGCTCCAATTTCTGAGAGCAGAGTGTCTATGCACATTACATGGAATTCTTTGACACAGAAAATTATTTATTTAATAACTTACTCCTTTTGGTGTAGTTATATATGTGTTTATTTTTTTTTATACTTTGGGTTTCAACCCATTAGCAATTTATTTCTTTTGTTATTTAAATGTCCCCAATCTAAGCCATTGGGAGTTAGTTTGCCTAACTTTGCATTCCTTTGGCACATCCCCCCTTTGTGTGTACATGTGTCTGTGTTTATGAGCATTTTCTTTTCATTCCAGTCTCATCTTTGATATTTCCCACCTTCGTCTTAGAACCAGTCATTTACTCAAAATGTGTTCCTCTTTATTAAAGAATAACATTGGAAATCAAGCCCTGCAGGGTAGGTGTGCTTGTTACACTCAGGGTAGTGTTAATACACAGCTGATGAGACAAACAGATATCTGTGTGTATACTGACACACATACATATATATTTCTGTGTTAGCTATAAATATTTCCATGTGTGACACTCCATGTCTATATACAATGAACAAAAGTTCCATTGAAACCCTCAACTCTAATCCAGCACCACAGGGGTGATTCCAGGTTCCTTCCTTTACTTCTCTGTAACATTCCACGACAACCGTGAGACAGACAGACAGACACCTGACTCCTCTCACTGCTCATGCACATAGATATTCATTTCCAGTATGCACATATAGCTGCATGAAAATTGCTAATGTGAACCACCATGAGAAACGTTATCAACTATAGCGGGGTACTTCTGTGTATTTCTTTTAGCTTTTGCCTTACAGACGTCAATCATTCCCATAGTTACTTAGGCCAGCCCCCCTTTGACTGCATACCATGAGGTTGCTTGCAACTTTTGTAGGAAACTAAAAGTATTTATCACAGTTCCACATTTCATCCCAAGACTCCTCCAACCCCTTCCATGATTCATTTAGTTAGTATACAATAAGACCTTGTGTTATTGAGTTTCTGTAGGCCTTGAAAAATCACAATATTATGTAATTAAGGAATATATGACACAGAATACCACAATGTAATACATGTTATATACTAATATATTATTCTATATGAAATGGAATTGGATCATTGTATTAAATAACTGCCAATGCTGCATTTATCCTGCCCTCTCCACTGCTTCCTGAGCCCCTGAAACCACGGCCTTTCTCCCATTTTGACTGCTTTTCTTTTCCCGGAAAACAATATAATGGAATAACATAACACATAGCCTTTTCACAATGACTCTCTTCTGCGCGCGCGCGCGCGCGCGTGTGTGTGTGTGTGTGTGTGTGTGTGTGTGTGTGTGTGTGTGTGTGTAGGTGCACATGTCTTTCCTCAGATGCCATCCATTTTGCTATTCTGTTTGTTTTGTCTTTGAGACCCAGTCTCTTGTTGGCCTGTTCACTGAGTATGGTAGCTTGTCTGGTCAATGAACTCCAGGGACCTGCCTGTCTTTGTTTCCCCAGTGCTGGCAATACAAGTGAAGCACCAACCCCTGGCTTTTTTATGTGGCCCTGGGGACTCACACTTGGGTCACCAAGTACTTTTCCATTTGAGCTCTCACCCCAGTCTCACAATGACCTGTTATATGTATTTGCAAACTCTGTTTCTGCTCTCTCTGCTCTGCTGACCTTTGACCCTACTCTTTGAAGGATGTAATGCATCTCAATAATAAACCCTACAGCAACTTTTGAAAACAGAGAGTGGGGCATCTCCAACGTTGCTTCTTTTCGGCAGTGTATTGGGGAATGACTATTTTTGATAGCTTCCCAAATGATTCCAATGCAGAGCCAAAGGCAAGGAAGACATTTGCAATCTTGGACATCAGCTCCCTACTCAGAAAAGTCCATCGTAAAATGCTTCCTCATAGCACTTTTGTGGACAGTGCCATGGAGGACCTCCATATGGGGTGAGCAGCTGACTACCCAAAAATGAGTTTCCTCCCCTCTGCTTCAAAAACTGCCATGACTGTGTTCACAATGTACTCACTTTGACTATCTCATTGCTGGGGGATGTCTTTCTGTATGCTGTGAACATATGTTGTTCCCATTGGTTAATAAATAAGCTGCTTTGGCCTATGGCAAGGCAGCTTAGAGGCAGGTGGGAAATCCAAGGAGAGATACAGGAAAGAGAAAGGTGGAGTCTGAAGAGATGTCAGCCTGCTGCCCAAGGAGCCACATGCCAGCAGACCGGTAAAGCCACAGAACACGTGGCAAAACATAGGTTAATAGAAATGGGTTAATTTAAGATATAAGAGCTAGCTAGCAAGAGGCCTGTCATAGGCCATACAGTTTGTAAATAATATTAAGCCTCTGAATGATTATTTTATAAGTGTTTGAGGGACTGTGAAGCAGGGCAAGACCGGAGGAACTTGGGACCTGAGAAAACTTATGGCTACATCTCATTGCCAACATTATGAGGGACTCATAACAGAGTCATGAGCACTCAAAATGGGTTAGGGTCCAGAGTGAGGTTTCTCTTAGAAAAATGGTTGCCTGGATGAAGAAATTAGCTTACTTGACAATCTTTGTAGAAGATGTGATTCATTGTGTGCCCAGGGGGGAATTAGAATTGATCTCTTTTTTTAATGACTTGGGATAGTAATGAGAATTTACTGACACTACAGGAGCATTAATAAAAGAATTGCAGGTAGCATAACTTAAAGGGCAAAGAAGATGCTTTTTAAAAACTAAAGCAAATAAGAAATGATCAGAAAAATCATTTTCTGAAGCAACAGTCAGTCTTGCTGTGATTATAGCTTTGCAAATTTTTAATATTTGGATCATACTTTTAGTACACAGTTATGAGAGATTATTAGATCCAAAATACATAATTTAAAGATTGTCATAAAAATGCCATCTTGTTTTCCAAAAATCCATCCGCCATTTTACAGAAGTGTGTGTGTGTGTGTGTGTGTGTGTGTGTGTGTGTGTGTGTGTGTGAGAGAGAGAGAGAGAGAGAGAGAGAGAGAGAGAGAGAGAGAGAGAGAGAGAGAGAAGGAGAGCAAGAAATCAAGTAAACAATAGCAATAAAATCAAGTCAGAAATGGTGAAAAGAGCTGGAAATTAAGCTCACATTTATCAAGTGGGTATATGCTCTAAGCTCCATGCTAGGAATTATACACATTTAAATTACTTAATCCTCATGACAAATTGAATACCATTCTCACTCCACAGAGTCTCAGAAAAGCTGCGCCTGTATCTTGCTGGAAGGCATGCAGCTAGCACTGAAGTGCCAGGATGTTTCCCCAGCGAGCCTCAAATCCAGGCTCCACGTTCCCATCCCAGGAATCACCCCGCCAGAATGGCCTAACTCTTTAATTTCTTAACAGGAGAATGAGCATGAATAAAATTTTAATTTCACAAAACATCCCCCAAGTTCCCAGGCATTCTTCTACGCTGAACCCTCACTCCTCACGGTGTTGTACGGAGAACCTAAGAATGTCAGGCCTGACTCCTTCAGCGGTTTTTAAAGGAAAGAAATCTTTCATGCCTTGCTGGGCACAGACAGGTGCATTTTCACCGTGGTATCGCCTCGGCAGCATCCCACCTGTTGAATCTCCCTGGATGTCATTAGTGAGTCCCATGGGCCTCCATTCCAGCTATCAAAAGGTCTAGCAGTCCAGCAGCATCGGCAATAATGAGACGCAGCAGCAACCCGACAGAACCCGGGGACTCGCAGGACAGAGGGGCCAGGCCCTACCACACTGCTCACAATACAACTGACAACAGGACTCGGGAAAAATGAAAATGCCAGGGGGTCAGATCTGGCCACGGAAACCACTACAGAATCCAATTAAAAGTTGGTGTTGCCCAGCGTCTCTCTTGACAGGTACTTCGTGCACAACTGCCTGTCGTTTCCCAGAGGACAGGTGATGAGCTACAGCCCAGCAGAGAGGAAAACTCAGCTCTGTGAGGAGCTGCTGTGGCAGGTGCAGAGAGATTCTAGGGAATTAGAGACACTCAACAGACACAACCCTCTGCCATCGTCACTCAACCTAGCAGGGAATAGGGGAAAGTGACCTAAATTCTAGAATTTAATAGATTCATTTAAAAATGCTAATTGATGTATTTGATATATTTTACATACACACACACACACACACACACACACACACACACACACACACACGGCCTTGTTCTACTTTCATTTCTGTTGCTGTGATAAACATCCTAACCAAAAAGAACACAAGAGAGGAAAGAATTTATTCGGCTTACAATTCACAGATCACCGTCCATCATTGAGGGAAGTTGAGGCAGGAAGTTAAGCACTTAGTCACCGCACAGCCACGGTTGAGAGCGAGAGAAACAAATACACACAGATTGCCTGCCTGCCTGCTTGCTTGCTCTCACCTAGCTTTCTTCACTCTTTAAACACTCAGGAGTGCCCTGTCTAGGGAATGGTATCACCCATGGTGGGTTGCATCTTTCTACATCAATTAAAAATCAAGAAAAGTCCACTAAAGACAGGTCCACAAGCCAACCTGCTTTACACTATTCCTCCAGTTGTGACCTCTCTTCCCAGGTGACTCTTGGCTTATCAAGTTGGCAGTGCAAACTACTAGTTCAGGTGGAAGGATCAAATTGGAGTACTCAGCGTTTCCTTCTCCTCCAACAGTTCTCATTTCTTTGTGCTGGAATCTTTAAGTCTCTTCTAGGTCCTTCTCCACAGGTAAGCTGGAATGCAGGAGTGTTTTGAAAATCACATGGCTTCATTTCTGTCACCCTGCCAGAAAACAACAAATAGACCTTCTTCCTCATCGTTACACAGGTTGGCCCACATTCATCCCATGGTGGTTGCATATGATTCAGTGAATGTGGGGGAGAGGGAGGAGGCATGTGCAGGGCCTCTTCAGACCTAGGCTCAACACTGGCACACTGGCCCTTCCAGCAGATTCCACTGACCACAGCATAACACTAGGCCAGCCCAGGGAGATGTATGGAACTGGGCTGTATGCATCGAAGGGATGAATCTCAAAGTCAACTGCATGAGGCCCAGTGACAGGGAGGGAATAATTACAGCTGTCTTGGCATGCATCTACCACACTTCCCTTTCTCAGGCTCTTGGAAATTGAATTAATAAGCAGGAGTTGCTTGGTGAATACGAAATCAAGTATAATTGGATTGCTCAGGGGTTATTTATACCAGGCTTCAAAATAGCTTGATGAACTCTATTGGTCCCAAACCCAGAGTAAACCAGAATGCCACAGATTCTTTTTCTGATCTCTGTCTCTGTCTCTATCTGTGTCTGTGTCTGTCTGTGTCCTGTCTGTCTGTCTCTGTCTGTCTGTCTATGTCTCTGTCTCCTCTCTCTGTCTCTCTAATACACTCCAAGTGTGCATCTGAAGCTCATTCTCAGAGTGGACTCCTTTTGCACAACGCCTGCTACTAAGCAGGGACCCCTGTCCCCCACACAACCGATTTGCCTTCTATAGACTCTACAACAATTACTATGCTTGGCTTACAGTCGGTAAAAGTTTAATGGCAGCTGAAATTATTTCAGAAAGATAGGGAAAGTCTCTTTATCTCTCATCCACTCTTCAGGAGCCCAGAGACAGTGGCTGTCTCAGAATCTGGAAAAAGAACTCTTCTCTATGTTCTTATTAGCCAGAGCTCTAATGACCAGTGATCTCTGGGCCTTGTAGTTCCTAACCCAGTGCCAGAGCTAGGACTGAAGGCTGTTGAGCTACGGACACCAGGGAATATGTCCTGGGGTGATCTGAAGCTGAAACCCGGCAGTTCCATGGAAATCAAGGAACCTAAACTCCATTAAAGCAAATTAACATTCTGCTTTTCGACACAGCTTTTGGAATAAATCCTCCTAAGAAAGGAGTTCTCTGGGTCAGTGTTTCCATCACACGCTGCCCTCCTTACAGAGCTTGGAGGCAAATCTCTCTGGCTTCCCAATGGGAAACGTGCCCTGCTTTTCAGGATTTGCAAGTTGCTACACGGTTCTTCCTCTCAACAACATAGATCCTATGTGTGAGGGCATCTCCTTTTGGTAGTGCCTGCTGGCCAGTTCCCTGCCAATCTGAAACCCGTCTCTGGCATGGCTACAGGTCCATCTGGTGTGGGTTTTAGATGTTAGCTTCACATCACACTGCCTTCGCCTCAGATGCCATAGTTCCATATCCACGTGGTTCTGCTTCTTTGTCTAAATATTTAGTATTAATGTCGTCCAATTTCAGATACTTATTTAAGCAGCCTCAAGTGCTTTATGGAACTTCAAAGAGATGGGAGGGGCATAAATAAATAAATACCACTTTCCGAAGAAAGCTCTCATTTGAATATTTCTTTTTTGGAGTACATAAAAAAATTCCTCAGTTCCATGTAGTTTGGAAGAATTCTTACTTTCTAAATTCAGGTTCCAAAGCTGACTTCCTCATATTTCTCAGTGTTCATTAGCTTCTTTGGTCCAGCCAAGACCATGCCCATTCTGTCTCATGTAAAGTGTTCATTGCCCCTGAGCCCACAAAATAACCAGTATGACCACATCCCTGGGCTCCTCTGAGTTTTTGTGGAATGTACAGTTTTTGCTCTGGCTTTAACAACTCCATGCAAACGTAACTTTTATAAACCCAATCTGTTTCTTTTCCCATCCAGGACTGCTTTTAAGATGCAAATGTTTTGCCACAAGTACATTTAGTCTGTTGCTTCTCTGTGTTAAAGAGTAGGAACCTAACACATTTGGCCTTTCCACTTCCCACTGTCCCAAACTGTGCTGCGAAGGCCACTTGTGAGTGTAAAATGTACCCCAGAGCTAGTGTGCTTGTGCACTTGGTCCCCAGCTGGTGGCGCTGTTTGGAAGGTTGTGGAAACTGCAAGGGCTGGAATCTCACTGGAGGCCTTGAGTCACAGGAGGTGAGTCTAGCTCCACTTCCTGTCTGCTCTCTGCTTCCTAGGGACTCGACATGGCCAGCAACCTCCTGTTCTGGTGGAAGCTCCACCTCAGCCCCTGGCACCCTGGCATCCATATACCCAAAGAGTCTGGAATGTTCTGGTGGAAGGTCCTCCTCAACTCCCCTCCCCATCCCGCCCCGTTAAAGCCTGCCAGAGATGCTCGAGACCACTCCCACGGTATTTAAGCTGCATCCCAGAAAACAGACACGTGGTTTTTCCTGTCTCTTCTGGAGGGGTGGGGTGGGGGCTGGAGAATCACCTGGGAATGCTTTACCTGTTAAACCGGGGCTTTTTCTAATTCGGTCTGATTTGGTTTGATTTGGATTGCTGTGTCGGCGGAGAGGCTTATCGGGGTGCAGAAACTTTTCACCTCCTATGCCTATGGTGATGACTTCCCTCTCAGGATGGCCTGCATTCTTCTTAAACTATAAGCCGAAACAAAGCCTTCAGTCCCTTCTTGGCAGGGATTTGGTCACAGCAGTGAGAACAGCGAGCAACATGGAAAATTGGTATGAAGAGTTTTGCTGTGATAAGCTTGATGGTGTGACTTGTAGGCCTTTCGAATGGGTTTTCAGGAGGAATGTGTAAGAGTGTGGGACTGGAGGCTAGAGGAGCCCTAGAATGCTGTAAACAGAGCTTAATGGGCCATCCTGGTGGGAGCCTGGAAGACAAGGATGCTGAGAGAAGTGGAGACAGTGAAGACCCAGCCCATACAATACTGAAGCAAATCAAGGACTCTATTGGGAACTGGTCTAGAAGGCCATTGGCATTATATGTCTGTCAAAGAATCTGGTTCTGGGAGCTATCAAGATGGCTCTCCCATTTGAAAGGAGAGGCCTGAACTTGACAATGTTGTCAAAGGAGTTCCCTGATCAAATTAAACTGCTCATTGAAAATATTTTCTCATATTCATCCACCCAGACATGCAAAGGCCGCTGCAGCTTTGATCCAAGGGCAGGGGTGGGGTGGGGGGTGGGGTTTTACAGGCTTGTGAGATGCAGCAGGGAGGGAGCAATGGCACCTTGTGACAAGGTTCCAGAAGACCACTGAAGTCAGGCCCTGAGAAGCTGGTCTGTGAAGCTGTGAAGGTGAAGTCTAAGTTACAGGGGAGATTCCAGAAAGATGGTGATGCTGAGACAGTAGACCATCTTCCGGTGTGAGCAGCAGGAGCAGAGTGTAGCTGGCCCAAGAGCCAGCCTTGTGTGCTGTAGGTAGAAAAGCTGGGGGAGCAGGGCTCACCAGGGCCACTGGAGCCCCGATGAGTGTCATCATGAGTCCCAAATGCTGGATGTGGAGCTGTAGAATTTGTGGTTTGGCCTTGCCAAACTTTGGTGGTTTTAGTTCTTGCCTTGATCTAATTTTTGTTTGGTATGTTCCCATAGTTTCTTTTTTGAATGAAAGTATTTATTCTGTGCCATTGTATATTAGAAGTATGTAACTTTTAATATTTTTTACAGTGACTCACAGGAATCCCTTTGGAGTTTTATTCTTTTAGCAAATACATATATAATATATATTATATATATATATTATATAATATATATATTGTTTGTATGTCTCTGTGTGCACATATATGCATGCATGAGCAAGTGCCTGTGGAAGCCAGAAGAGAGTACCAGATTCCCTGGAATCGGAGTTATAGGCAGTTATGAGCTGCCTGACATGGGTACTGGGAACCAAACTTCCATTCCCTGAAAGAGCATCAGGTGCCCTTAACAGCTGAACCGCTGCCTCTCCAACCCCAGGATTTTGGACTTTTGAACAATGTCGGGACTGATAAAGACTATGGGGACTTTTTAGACTGGACTACGTGAACTTTGCATTACAAGTCAGTCACCAGCCTATGGAAACTGTGAAAGGAATGCTGTGGTTTAAATGTGGAATTGGCTCCATAGGTTCATGTGGTTACCAGCTGGTGTCACTGTTTCAGAAGATTGCAGGACCTACTAAAAGGAATGGGCCACTGAAGGTGGGTCTTGAAACTTTCTAGCCCATTACCACTTCTTGTCTGCCCTCTGCCTCCCAACTGTGGATCCAGTGTGACCATCACTTCACATGCCTGCCACCATGGCTTCCCTGCCATGATGGTGTGCACCCTCCCCACTTCAACTGTTATCCAGAATAGCCTTCTCGTAAGTTGCTTCCTATCAGCTGGTTACAGCGATGAGAAAAGTAACTAATACAAGTAGCCTCAGACAGAGAGTGAATACTCTTGAAATGTGAGGGTGATATTAACAATGACACCAAGATCAGAGTTGTTTACGATCACTGTCCCAAGCAAGCTGGAACACCTCCTTCTTTGGCTCATACAGAAGGCAGGCATATGGGGTTTTGGGTCATTCCTTTGTGAAATAGATGTCTGGCAATGGATTTGGCCAGCTGTATCAGAGTGTAGACCCAGACTGCACTGGAGTGCCCACACCAGTTTCTACCTCATTGGCAGTGAGTGAGGGTTTCCATGAGCCTAAGTCCATACCAGCTTCTTCATTTCCCTTACCTAACACATGTAAAATGATATCTCATAATTAACTTATTCCATATCTTCCTGTCAATAATTCTTTGAGCATATCTTCCTATTCTTTCCAGCTTCCCAAATCTTCTCCTCTTTGCAGTTTAACCCTCCTCCTCTTCTGCCCGTTTCCCATTGGACATATCTCCTGGTTTATATTGAGTGGTAGGAAGTAGAACTTCCTCTAGAGCACAGATTTTCTTGTCTTCTAAAGCAGTGCATCACTACAGTTTCTTGAAGAATAGGGTCCCATGATGCTAAGTAACAATGCTGTGATTACAAGATGCAGCCAGATGCAGAGCTTAATGTCTATAAACCAACCAGCAGAAAGAAGCCAATCTTCACACTTGTCATTTGTATCTTTCTCCCAAGGTACAACAAAAGGCGCCCAGCTGTAAGGTGTACTAAACAATAGTAACTGGCCTATCAATCCAGGAAATTATTCTCCGAGTCAACTGCTGCAGAAGCCACGTCCCAACTGATTTTTTCACATTGTAGCAAATCTCTTTCTAAAAATCATAGCTATCAATGTCATCTGTCTTAACAGCATCTTTCAGTAGTAGATCATGGGTGTTGCCAGTCAACTATTTCCCTCTCTTTTATGTAGCTCATTCTGTTTTTTCAAAGATATGAGAAAGGTTTTCCATCACCATTTCTGACTGGAACTTCTGTAGAAGTTTTCTTGAAAACATAAACATTCTTCATCTTTCAGGGGAAAAAAATCACTTCTGAAGATACGTTACTGGATAAGGGTAAAAAAAAAAAAAGGGTTTTTTTTCTTCTTTTTGATACAGACTGAGACCATTACAGAAAACTACAAGAGGGACTAACTGATCATGGAGTGCCCAGCACCAATGGATACATCTACAACATAATTCCTGCACCTAAGGCTCAGGAAATATCACAGAAAGGGGGGATAGGAAGATAGGAAGAGCCCAAGAACAGGAGATCTATGAGATGGTGCCTTCTAGAAGTGACAGGGAAGAGTCACTCAGCAACATGGTTGACTACACAAGACTTGAATGAGGACAATACTAATAAACATGCTAACAGGGAAGAGGGAAATCTCACGGGCCCCACCCATCGACAAAGAACTATGGGCAGTAAAGGATGCTGAGAGCAAGAGAGATAGTCTTCCCCAGGGCAGAGCCTCCAAAGTGGTTACCTAACACCAAGTGGTCAGCTCTGAAATCATACACATACATACAAACCAACTGAAAAAACTGTATTTATATATTTATGTATCAAAAATACATGCAACAATAATAATAAAACAAAAAGAGACCAAGAATTTGAAAGGGAGAAAAGTGGATGGGAGACTTGGGAAGAGCTGGAGGGAGAAAAGAAAATGGGAGAAATGACCTAATTATATTTTCATTTTTAAAAGGTAAAAATAAAAACAAACAAAACTAAATAAAAAGAAAATAATCTTTTTCTAAACTGGGCTTTTTAATGTTATCATCACTAAAATGTATATATACATAATAAAAACAAATCTGAACAATACACAAGGTCTATAACGAACATCAACAATCACCCCAATAATTGATCTTATTCCCCTTCCACAAATTTAATCGATTCATTAGAAATTGACTCATCTTTCTAAAAGAATTTTAGTTACTTATATCATAAATACCCATCAAATTAACAACAATGTCTAAAGTATTGTGTGCAGAAAACTTTGGAGGCGAGTATGAACTCAGTAGATAGAGGTTCCACATTGATTAGTAATGTCTGCCATAGTCCTAATTAGGGGTGTTGGTAGGTTCTGTGTCAAGTCTATCCGAATATACTCTCACAGTGTCTCTAATGTCTCACTAAGAGGGAAATACAAAGTCCTAATATAAGCACCCTTCAAATTTTCATTGCAAAATTGGAGTTTAGAAGTTTATTGTATTATTTACAAGATAAAGAAAAATGCTTTATATTACCTTTCATTTCCATAGTCTCTTCTGGAAAATGCTTAATTAGAAGTATAAGTCAAAACTAGGCATGGTATCTCAACCTAGCATTCAAGAAGCAGAGGCAGGAGGATGTGATACATAGCCTGTGACGCATAGCAATATTGTATCTCAAAAGAAAAATAAGTAAATAAATAAATAAATAACTGAAAATCAGTCATTGAGCATAGGATTCCCAGAGTTGGTTTGCTTGCTTGCTTGCTTGCTTGCTTGCTTGCTTGCTTGAGACAGGGTCTCTATATATAGCCTGGCTGTCCTGGAACTTACTATGTAGACCAGGCTGGCCTTGAACTCACAGAGCTTCACCTGCCTCTGTCTCTCAGGAGCTGGGATTAAAGGTATGTGCCCACTGAGTCCAGCTAGGATCCCCATTTTAAAGATAAGGATACAGGACTTCAATGAAATTAAGCAACTTCTCACAGTATTGGATTTGGTGAGACTTCAGACCCAGAAATCTTATACTATAATTATCATTCTTAAAGATCATATCATCGCAATGTTTACAAAAATCTGGAAAATGCCTTTTCTGCCAAAATAAAAAGTAAAAGAGGCAGACACCTCAGGAATTGATTCTGGTTTTTAGCAAGAGCTGCCTAAGAAAATGGCTCCTAATTCTTAAATAAATTCATAATCCTGATGTGGAAATTCAACAAAAAATACCTAAAACTAATCAGAAGAAAGATGCTGCTTACCCACTGTTATACTAACTGTGAGTGTTCAAAACTAAGTCAAGGGTGTTAGGACCTTTCCAAGGTGACTCTAAGTGGAAGGATGGTAGGTCACTAGGGGTGTGTTCTTGAAGGGGATATTGGAACAACAGTCTCTATCTCTCTCTCTTTTCTCTTCCCAAACACTATGAGCTTGGTCCAACATGTACTCCCACTACAATCATCTTTCCACGGATAAGCAGAGCCAATCATCTACGGGCTGAAACCTCTGAGAATGACATGGGGGTGGGGACTCTTCCTCCCTCAAGCCAGTGTCCTCAGGCATTTTGTCACAGTGATAGAAAGGTAACTAGCACATTCATCCATGTGTTTCTGTAACATTCCGAATGTCTGTTATGGTGAGGTTGACACAGATTATCTTATTTCATCCTCAAAACCATTCTAGAAAGCAGTTGCCCATATAATATACATAGGTGACATTTTCCCCAGTTCACACAGCTGATATGGGATGGAGCCATGGTCCCTACCAAAGTGTTCTGTCTCTAGAAGCCAAATTTTAGATGTAATAGGTGACTCTTCATTCAATATCTACAAAGTTCTATTTTAGGTTCACTCTGGGTTAGACATAAGAAAGTACATTAAATTCTCTTTAATTGCTTGCCCCCTGGGAACTTAGGAGCATCGAAATCTGCTGTGTGACACTTGAAATGACACTATAAAAAATAACTACACCATTTCAGGATGTAAATGTGTTCAGAAATCAGATATTTGCTTTTCTTGAAAACTCATTGGATTTTTCTGTGTCTTCCATGATTTCCACTTTTATTAATTTTATTTATTTGTTTGTTTGTTTGTTGTTTTGGTGTAGTTTTGGTGCCTGTCCTGGATCTCAGTCTGTAGACCAGGCTGGCCTTGAACTCACAGAGATCTGCCTGGCTTTGCCTCCTGAGTGCTAGATTAAAGGCGTGCACCACCGCTGCCCGATTTCCACTTTTAAAAATAACTTATTTTCAATATGATGTCCTTCTTGACACCAGCCTCCTCAGTGATGAAACGTGTCTAGCTCAAATACACCGATGTTGGTCTTAAACTTTTTGCTTCTTCAGTTACCAATGAGCTAAAGATACTGGGGTGATCTATGATTTTCCCCACTGGGGAAAGCCTATGGGTTCGGGGATAGTATTAATAATTTTGTTTGTTTGTTTTTGTGCCTCACATTAGCATCTTGTATAGTCACAAACATCCTCCTTACTCCCTACACATGCACAAAGAACTCCTGCAAATTGCCAGGATAAACTTCACTACGATCCTTCATAACACCTAACCACACACCGTAGCTTTCTACAGAACTCAGAGTAGCCAGCTTGATTATTCTCTATCAGACTTCTCCAGATCACCAAGCCCTCTGCAGAACCACCTTGGGCTTCAAACAAATGTCCTGTGTCTCTATAAAAGTGAATGGGATGTGGTCCAGCTCCTCACTACCCAGTGCCCGGTACCCTCATTCATTCCTCCCCCAGCCTCACGCCCCTGTGAAGAGCCAACTTCCAACCATTCAGAAAGATAGACTTTCTCAAGTTTCAGGCAGGCACCGAGGGATTCCTTCTCATTTCTTTCCTGGTCGTTTTATTTCTGGTTCAGCGTTCTTATAGCGCCTACATTTAGAACTTTCAGGCCACTGCTTTCTCTGTCTTCCATACTCATTCCTGTATTCTCAGTCTCTTTCTGTCCAGAGTTACTCCTCTCCTGAGCCCTGCTACATGCTGTGACCATCCATTCAAGTGCTGTTCCTCAGTTTCTTCCACATACATATCCCCCTAAAGTGGCCTAGCAAGTTGGGGGTGTATAAGTATGCCCTTTTCTAGGGAAGGGACTGTGGCAACCCCTACAGAAAGCCTACACTCCACATAGTTCCCAATTCCCCCTGTCCTTGACTCCCCTCCAAAGCAGATGAAAACTTACAATTTTTAAAAAGAAAGCATTGGTATTTTATTGTCATTGTTACTGCTGTCCCTGTTGGCATTGAAACGGGGATGTTGAATGCACAAAATCCAAGTTATTTAAGCTGCTACAACTTTGCTGAAGGCAGTCATCTCTCCATCAAAGGCAAAGCTGAGGCTGACATTGTGTTTGAGTCTTTGTATGAGTCACTGTGAGTAAGCAATATGAAAAAAACAGACTGAAAAAATCAGAATCTTGACTGTGAAGTCGTTCTTTTCTCAACTTCTTTGGTTTGGCCCAATTTGGGAAGAAATCTCTTTTGAAGGGAAAGCCGAATTCTAATAAGAGAAAACCATTACCCTTCATTTTCCTCATTATTCCAGCCTGGGGTGTGCCCACAAAATGTAAACATATAGCAGTTATCTCACAGGCCTGGGGGTGGCAGAGAGTTGGAAGGAATGTCAGCTGCTGGGCCACCGTCCCAGCTTATGACTCTTTACCTACAGACATATTTTTGCATGTTATTAAATATGCATTGGGATTTTAAAACAAAAAGTAAAAATAAAAGCGCAAGTTTGGAACTCTATTCCTGCTCCCTGGCATGCCTTGTGCATATATGGTCTAGGAGCAAACACTTCCCTCTGAGCACCTCTGCCCAAAGATCAAGGTTGTTATAATTGGGTGAAATCAGCAACTTAGACGGCGCTGAAGAGGGGAAGGGGAAGAATCAGGAAGGCATGCTCTAAGAAAGCATAATAGAGGGCAGGCACTTGGTCTTACATATAAAGTTCTCAGTATCGCTAATGTGTTAGCTTGCAATGAGGAATAAAGGGGAAGAAACTAACGTTAATAGTACAAGACAGGTCTCACCTGCCTTCCAACCCTCACTGTTTCCTTCAAGGTGCCTTTGCTGCGATACGGAGTGCCTCACCCCACTGAACGGACATGCTCCATGTGGCATTGCCACCTGTGATGACCAACAGCCAGCGGGCATGTGATAGGGGTAGGAGAAGATAGCTGAGTTCAGGAGGCCTCCAGTCAGCACTGGAGAAAGAAGAGTTAGAGGTGGAGAAGGTGAACACCCCCTGGGAACTTGCCTGTGATGACCACACCTGCGTCCCTCACATCAGTGGATCCCGCCTTGCCTAGCTGCACTTTAAATAGCATTTCCCCCATTCTCTTTCCTGTCAGGCGGGATGAAACGTCTGCTAGCACCAGCCAGCACTCTCCTGCCTTTTCAGGAAAAGGCAAGGGCAAGCTCTTACCATAAGCATACACCCAACGTTACAGAGGCTAAGCCAGCAGCAGAGAGAAATCCAGATCTCACTCCATCATCACTGTCACCACTGTCCCAGGGTCCTGCCTGTCCCTGGATACTGCCTGGGAAGTCTCCCATCTTTATGAAACCTTACCAGGGAGGCGTTGTCTCCTCCATTTTAAATTTGAAGAAACTAAGGCTTACCCTGTTCGTTTAATTTGTCCAAAGCTAGCAAAAGAAGAATTGGGAGTTGAACTCAGCTCTGAGTGACTTCCAAGTGTAGGCTTTTCCCAAAACTTGAGCACTGATTCAACGTTATTTGACCTGTCACTGCTGTGACTGTTCAACAGTTGCCCACAATTCTTCTATGGGGATTCTTAGCTATTGGAGCCTCAGAAGGTCCCTCCGACTGCCTCATCTCCCTCCCATTTGGTGGAGGGGACACTTCTGGAAAGAGTCTGTTCTTTTAGCAGCTGGTGATATTCCACTTGATTAACCCATGGGACCTATCTCCAGCCTTAAAGATGCTGCCTAATTAGCTGCTTACATAAGAGACTTGGCACTTTCTGCATCTGGTTCACACTGCCAGCCTCAGTCATGTTTTCTCTTCAGCAATAATGTTTACATGATTAGGCAGGAGTCAGTTCGCGCTTTGCTATCGACCTAAGCTATGCAGGTGGCTTCCCAAAAGAGTTGCCCTTGATAGGTAGAAAGGGACTTCCCCCCAGCAAGACAGATCTTCTATATACTTTTGAATGACATATTGTGCTTAGATCTAAAAAGCATTTGTCGACCATTCTTCTGGTCCATGTATGAGGCAATACCTAGGTCTATGGAAGCTTAAAGCAGAGAATCACTGAAAAGTTAAATCAGGTTAACTCAGATGTCTCCTCTAATTCCCCTTTTCTAATTGACTTTTTATTTTGGCCCAGGATCTAGTTATATAGATTGTTACGTTATATCAAGAGATATAGATTATTGACAGCTGGTATTCCACAAGGCATTTGCTAGGATCTTCCAATATGTTTTCGTGAAAAAGCTAGAAACATACGGTTTTTATGACACCATAATTAGGTAAATTGTTTTGTTAAATGACCTCCATGCTGTGAATGGCAAATGTCAGAGTAGAAAGAGCCGAAAGACTGTCCCCGGTGATTTTTAATTGGTAATCTTGATAATGATACAGAAAAAGCACAGCAATGTCTTTAGCAAACTGAAGTCTAGAGGAGTAAGTGTTTCGGGTAACACAATTCTGCTGACTGCCACATCATGGAATTTAGTAGGAACCAAGAATGACCAACACTAGTGTGTGACATCGAGCGCGAAGAAGGCTCAGTGACTGCCATCAGCCCCAAGTTTGGCATGAGGGGATGGTGCTGCGCATGACCCAGATTGCTGACTTCTCTACGTGGCTGCTCTAAAGAGAGACTGGTGAGTACCAATTTACTTTAGCGATAGGGCATTCTTTTCTTGTTCCTTTCTCAGAAGCTAGGCTATATGAAAGCTAGGCATACATAAATCACTAGGTCCGTTTTAGAATTTTACATACGCTTATCAATTATGAGTGGTAACTATTACCAAGAATAGGGTACTGTTTGAAGTTGAAAATTGATCCTCTTTTGGAAATTCTGTATTACAAAATTACCTGAATCTGAACCACTGCCATTGTGAGCGCTTTATTTAACTGTCGGAGCCCATTTTCGGGTTCCTCGTGGCTTTACCCAGAAGGTCTGCATAGAAAGGATGACTGGACCACCTGCCTGAGCACAGGTGTCTGAGATGTTCTGCACTTGGCTGTGCTGGGGGGAGGTCTTTTGCTCCACCCCTTGGCATTTCTATAAATACCCTGGGGCAGAGCTACTCAGGGCCCGTTGGAATAGGTTCCAGGCTCTCTCAAGGCTATCCTGTATTTTCTATCTGTTTATCTCCACAATCTAAATCCCTCTATCTAATATTTCCTGCTGCTATCACTCAAGAAAACTCTGGGAGCTGTGGGGTTGGTGGGTAAACGCCCCACATTTAACAGCACATAATGTACCACTAAGAGAAAATATGTGCAATTACACTTCACCCTGTACTTTTGCATGGTTAGAATCAGCTGTCCCACAGTCACCTTTTAGACAGACCTGGCACATTTACTTGGTGTCAATGCCGTCAGAAGTATTAATATGGCATTTCCTTTAAAAGAATTACATGATTGTGGAAAGGTGGCTCAGAGGTTAAGAATTCTTACCTCTTTTGTAGGGAACCAGAATTTGGTTCCAGCATCCACATCAGGCAGCTTACAACCACCTAGAGCTCTAGCTCTAAAAGATCTAATGTCCTCTTCTAGCCTCCACAGACATCTGCGCAGGATGGGAGGAGAGGAAGGAAGAAAGGGAGGGAGGAAGGAAAGAAGAAAGGAACAAATGGCAGTGTTAGAGATGGATGAGTGGTTAACAGTACTTGCTGCTCTTCCAGAAGACCTGAGTTCAGATCCAACACCCATAACCAGCTCCAGGGGATCTGACACCCTCTTCTGGCATCCTTGGGTACCCACACATGGGATGTATACATCACACACACACACACACACACACACACACACACACACACACGCACACAGACACACACACACACAGAGACAGAGAAAGAGAGCACATACACACACACACAACACACACACACACACACACACACACGAGAGAGAGAGAGAGAGAGAGAGAGAGAGAGAGAGAGAAAGAGAGCACATACACATGCAGCACACACACACACACACACACACACACACACACACACACACACACACACGGCACACACTAAAAGCAAAATTAATCCTTCTGAAATGTTGCATGATCATGTACAGAATTCTTTTCTAAGCAACTAACACCCAGAAAGCTTTTTACAATATTACCTTCAAAAAAGAAAGAAAGAAAAGAAACCTAACCAGCAGCATATGGCATTACTAGACTCTCAGCAACAACAGGGACTTTTCCTCCAAATGATCTGTGAATGGTATGGTTGGCTGAAACTTGCAGTGAAGAATTGGAGGTATCCAGTGAGGCCGCCTTAACTAGTAACAAAATTCACCAAGTATGAGCAATGATAATTCTGTCCCAGTGGCACCAGCCTAGCAGATGTCTGGAATAATAAAACGTGAAAGATGTTTATTAAAGCAGATCAAGTGCAGTCATTCCCTTTGTGTGTCTGTCTTTGCCTCCCAGGCCATACCCTTTGCTGATAACCCCAGCAGTTTCCCAGCAGCCGTGATAACCACAGAGAATTTCTTTACTTAGTCTCCTGGAGGTCTTTGCATTTCCCTTATTTCTATTTTATATCCAATCTATTCTATCTCAGAAAGTTTCCCAATCTTGTTTCAGTTCATTTTCTCTTGCATGAAAGAAAACACAGCAGAAAATGAAAAGGTCAGCTAGGACTTTGCATCTAAAAGAAGGCATACTTGGGGCTGGGAAGGACTATGGTGGCAGAATGTTTAGCTGCCTGCCTTTGGGAGGCCCTGGGTTTATTGTCCAGAACCACCAAAACCACATAGGATGGCTCAACACTGCCTGTAACTTCAGCTCCAGGAGTTCCTATGCCCTCTTCTGACCTCCACAGGCACTGAACTCACATGTACACACACACACACACACACACACACACACACACACACACACACACAACTAAAAATACAAAACAAAATAAACATCCTTTCAAAAATAGACATACTTTATTACTCACTGATTTTATTAGGAAGAGCTATACATATTTAGACTCAAGAGGCAATTATTTATCTATTTACTTTTGAGATACAGCCTCTCTATGTAGCCCTGCCTGTCCTGGAACTCTCTATGTAGACCAGGCTGGCCTTGAACTCGTAGAGATCCACCTGCCTCTGTTCCCTGAGTGGAATTAAAGATTTGTGTCTCTATGCCCAGCTAAGAGGCAGTTATCCACCTTGCTGAAATAATCTGTAGGGGTTTTTTTTAAAATGTAGATTCCACTGGGCTATCCTTATACCCAGTTACATTGATCCTCCAGTTGAAGGGTGTGGGTAAAGGAAGAAGTCAAGAATACGTATTTTCCAAAGTTCCACAGGTTAAGGTGCCATGCCATTTAAGTTGCAAACCACCAGGAAAAGAAGAACATGAGACATTTTCCAGTTCACCTTGTAAGACAAATTGCTAAATGGTCTTATTAATTAAAAAAAACAACAACAACAAAACACAGAGCCAGATATTGGAGTGAAATCTGAAAGATCAGAAAAACAAAACAAGTGACAGCCAACCTCACCTTGCCAACTCCTCAGCTGATCTTGTTTCCTCAGACTGAAAGCCTCTGAGTCCTCACTGGAATAAATCTCAGCTGAACTGTTCAAAAGCTTCTAGTTCCTGGTCCTCACAACTTATATACCTTTCTGCTTCCTGCCATCACTTCCTGAGATTAAAGGTGTGTGTCCTTCCCAAGTAAAGACATGAGATCTCAAGTGCTGGGATTAAAGGTGTGTGCCACCATTGCCTGACTTCTATGTCTAATCTAGTGGCTGACTCTGTCCTCTGATCCCAGATAAGTTCACTAGGGTACCCTATTAGGGTACACAATATATTGGGGTGCACAATAAATCACTACATCGACTGGGGACAGCTCTCTTGTCACATACTAACACAAATTGAGTTTAAGAGGTCCGATTCTGAGTACGCCACAGAAAATTTTGTGCAGATGGACCACAATTTCGTTCAAAGCATGAATATTCACACCATTGCATCCTCAATGTGATTGGCTAAAGGGCATGCTGGAAGCTGTGATGACTGTGCCTGGGGATGGGCACAGTGGGGATGCAGGCAGGAAACAGGGATGAGGGTTTCTTTTACCAACCCTCCAGTGTCCCAAACACCTTCTGGTCTAAAGCCTCAGAGAATGTAACCTTGTCCTGCATTCTCCAGTCATCGCTCAACAGGGCCATTTTCAGGGGCAAGATGACCTGAAGCCTAATTAAAAGATGGCTCCATCCCACTACCTATGATGGGAGACCTCTAGCAGCCTTGAGGCAGGGGAAGGCTTGGACTTGCCTCTACTGGATGTGCCTCCCCATGGGAGGCGTTGCCTTCTTGTGAGAAGGAGTGAAGGGTGGGTTGGGAGAGGGAGGCTGGGGGCGTGGCGCAGGAGAAGGGAAAAGAGGGATCTTTGATTGGTGTGTAAAATGAATGGAAAAGTTTTCTTAATAAAAAAATTAAAATTAAAAAAAAAAAGTTTCTTCAGTGCCCTCATCTCTGAAGTAAATTGGTACTTCCAGGAGCAGATAAAAAAAAAAAAAAAAGATGGCTCCATTATAGGAGTATTCCTTGGAGGATTGTCCTAATGAGGGTTTATGCTCAGAAATATGCAAATCCCAGCATAAAGGAGCTCAGGGTTTTATGGCTGTGGAGAGCTCTGACAGTCTCCCTTAATCATCTCAAGTTCCAGCAAAGTCCTTCTACATTTTCCATGAGCATTGACTCTGCCCCAGTCTTGTCTGGATTTAAGCAGATGACTGGAGATTCTGAGGGGTTTTTGGTTTTTTGTTTGTTTGTTTGTTTTTTTTGTTTTTTTTTTTTTTTGTAGAGATTTCTAATGCACTTGCCATGCCTAGGGCGGGTCACTTCTGCTCACTATATAGAACCAGAAACTGCTTCCTCACAGCCAAGAAAGAGCCTAAGATTGATGGTCTCCATGCATTTCTCTTTCTTCCAGGCCTAAAATAGAGACTGGAAGTAAGAATGGCCCAAATTCCCAATTTCTAGAAATTGTGCTGATGGCTGAAACATTGTGTTCCCAACCTCCCCCCACCCCATTTGCTGAACACACACCAGGTACCAGACCCTTGATTTGTACCATCTCACTTGGCTTTCACCATATTCTACAAATCAGGCATTGCTGTCCACTCCCAATTTAGAAAGGGGGAGACAGACACAGGTTAAGAGGGGAAAAAAAAAGAAAAAAGAAAAGACATGGTCAAAGCCACATACAGATGAATTGAGTGAGGAAATTAATCCCACATCTGGTTCCAAAGGGCTCCCAGGCACGGGAAGAGTTTGAATTCTCCAGTTATCCAGTGAGCCTGGATGACTAGGTTGACAGATGGGTAGAACCATCCACACAAATACAAGAGAGTAGATATTCTAGAAGCTAGGTGATCTTGTCACACTCTTCCTTGGGCTTATCTGTGTAGCTTTAACTGTCCTGGAACTTGCTCTGTAGACCAGGCTGCTATTTTGTGTGTTTGCAACAAAAAGAAAGAAAGAAGAAGAAGTAGTCAGAGAAAAAGAAGAAAAGCATCATGGAATTATGCACACAAGCAAACACCAGGCCAGGCACTGCTTCACACACAGCTAACTCCATGTCTCAGAACTTTTGGTTCAATCTAGTTTGACACACACATGCCAAGGACCACACCATCTCCAGGTCAGGGCGTGGTGGTATTGTGTTCCCTGAAATATTGTGCATGCTAATAAACTTATCTGGGGTCAGAGAACAGAACAGCCACAATATTAAACATAGAGGATAGGCAGTGGTAGCACATGCCTTTAATCTTAGCATTCCAGAGGCAGAGATCTACCTGGATCTCTGTGTGTTCAAGGATAAGCCAAGCATGGTGACTCACGCCTTTAATCCCAGGAGGTGAGCCTTTAATCCCAGGGAGTGATGGCAGAAAGCAGAAAGGTATATAAGGCTTGAGGATCAGGAACTAGAGGCTTTTAGCCTGGTTAAGCTTTCAGGCTTTTGAGCACCACAGTTCAGCTGAGAGGCATCCAGTCTGAGGAAACAGGATCAGCTGAAGAATTGGCAAGGTGAGGAGGTAGCTGTGGCTTGTTCTGCTTCTCTGATCTTCCAGCGTTCACCCCAATACCTGGCTCCAAGTTTGTTTTTATTAATAAGAACTTTTAAGATTCCTGCTACATCAGGGTGCTACGGTGCTGTGGATACACAAATCACAATACTTCCAGGGTTCCCAGTCCAGCAGCTGATACGAACTTAACCAAGCACAGAGGCTGCATGCACAGCGGCCTTTGACAAAGGGATGACAATGGGTGGGTGGGGTCGCTAGGGAAATGTCTATGAGCAGGGGAGTTTGAACAGTGCCTGGAAAATGGAAATGATGGCAAGAGCACAGAAGGGAGGGGCAGTATGCAAATGAGGGGTGGTCTGAGCAAAAGCCCGGAAGTGCGTCAGTACAAGGGACACAGAAGACAGAGGAACTTGTGGTGGAGGAATGAAAGAGGAATGCACAGAAATATGGAAGCAAGCTCCATGAGGCAAAGCTGCACAGTTACAAGGGTTCCCCCGGTTTTATTTCACTGAGCCTACATGTATCTGTCAGTGGAACAGGAATAGATGTGATCTGATGGATGTTTCTCAAGGACTGAATGAGGGGAAACAGAGAAAGCTTCTGAGGTAGCAATAGCTGCATTGCCAGAAGGTTTGGAAAATACATTTTTAAAGTAAAACACATTTTAAAAGACATTTTAAGGTATATTTTTAGTTTTGTGCATGGGGAATAGATATGGATCTATTTGCAGTCTTCTACACGTTGACATCCAGTTATGCCAGCACCATTTGTTGAATATGCTTCCTTTTTTCCATTGTATAATTTTAGCTTCTTTGTCAAAAATCAGGTGTTCATAGGTGTGTGGATTAATGTCGGGGTCTTTGGATTTGATTCCATTGATCAATGTGTCTGTTTTTATGCCAATACCAAACTGTTTTTATTCCTATAGCTCTATAGTAGAGCTTGAGGTTAGGGACGGTGATGCCTCTGGACATTCTTTTATTGTACAGGATTGTTTTGGCTATCCTGGGCTCTTTGTTTTTCCATATGAAGTTGAGTATTGTTCTTTCAAGGTCTGTGAAGAATTGTGTTGGGATTTTGATGGGGACTGCATTGAATATGTAGATTGCTTTTGGTAAGATTGCTATTTTTACTATGTTGATCCTACCTATCCAAGAGCATGGGAGATCTTTCCATTTTCTGATATCTTCTTCAGTTTCTTTTTTCAAAGACTTAAAGTTTTTGTCATACAGGTCTTTCACTTGTTTGGTTAGAGTTACCCCAAGGTATTTTATGTTGTTTGTGGCTATTGTAAAGGGTGATGTTTCTCTGATTTCATTCTTAGATCATTTATCATTTGTATATAAAAGGGCTACTGATTTTTTGAGTTAATCTTGTATCCTGCCACGTTACTGAAGATGTTTATCAGCTGTAGGAGTTCCCTGGTAGAATTTTTTGGGTCACTTATGTATACTATCATATCAACTCAAGTCCAAATGGATCAAAGACCTCAACATAATTCAGCTACACTGAACCTGATAGAAGAGAAAGTGGGAAGTAGCCTCAAACGCATTGGCACAGGAGACCACTTCCTAAATATAACACCAATAGCACAGAGACTGGGAGCAACAATTAATAAATGGGACCTCTTGAAACTGAGAAGCTTCTGTAAGGCAAAGGACACAGTCAACAAGACAAAATGGCAGCCTACAGAATGAGAAAAGATCTTCACCAACCCCACAACCTGACAGAGGGCTGATCTTCAAAACATATAAAGAACTCAAGAAACTAGACATCAAAATACCAAATAATCTGACTAAAATGGTCTATAGAGCTAAACAGAGAATTGTCAACACAAGAATCTCAAATGGCTAAAGACATTTAAGTAATTGTTCAACACCCTTAGCCATCAGGGAAGTGCAAATCAAAAGGACACTGAGATACCATCTTACACCTGTCAGAATGACTAAGATCAAAACCACTGGTGACAGCTAATGTTGGACAGGATATGGAGTAAGGAGTACACTCCTCCACTGCTGGTGGGAGTATAAACTTGTACAGCCATCCTGCAAATCAGTATGGTGGTTTATCAGAAAATTGGGAATCAACCTACCCCAAGGCCCAGCAATCCCACTATTGGGCATATTCGCAAAAGTTGCTCAATCCATACCACAGGGTCACTTGCTCAACCATGTTCATAACAGCATTATTTGTAGTAGCCAGAACCTGGAAACAACCTAGATGCCCCTCAACCAAAGAATGGATAAAGAAAATGTCATACATTTACACAATGGAATATTACTCAGCCGTTAAAAAAACGACATCATGAAATTTGTAGGCAAATGGATGGAACTAGAAAGAATCATGCTGAGTGAGATAACCCAGACCCAGAAAGACAAGCACAGTATGTACTTACTTTTAAATGGATATTAGACTCAAAGCAAGGATAACCAGGCTACAATCCATAACCCCAGAGAAGCTAGGTAAAAAAGAGGACCCTAAGAGGGACTTCCTGGGTAAACTTGGAGGGGGGAGTAGAAAGGTAGGGATGGGGGATGGGAACAGGTGGGGTTGAGATGGCCGAGTGGAGGGAGGGATGCAATGAAAGAAATATCTTGGTAGAGGGAACCATTAGGGGTTAGGGAGAAACCTGGTGCTAGGGAAATCCCCAAGAATCCACAAGTATAACACCAGCTAAGCCTCCTAGCAAAAATGGATAGTGTGCCTTTACTTACCTTCCCCTATAATCAAATTAATTGTCATCATAGAACCTACATCCAGTAACTGATAGAAACAGATGCAGAGGTCCACAACCAAGCACTGGACTGAGCTCCTAGGCTTCAGTTGAAGAGAGGGAGGAGGGATCACAGGAGCAAGTATGATCAAGATCATGATGAGGAAAACCACCCAGAAAGCTGACTCAAGCTGGTGGGAGCTCATGGACTCTTGCCTGTCAGCTGGGGAACATGCATGGGACCGAAATAAGCCCTCTGAATGTGGGTAACAGTTATGTGGCTAGATCTGTTTGGGGAGCCCCTGGCAGTGGGACCAGGACTTATCCCAGGTATATGAAATGGCTTTTTGGAACACATTCCCTAGGATGGGATACCTTGCTCAGCCTTGACACAACGGGGAGGGGTTTGGGCCTGCCTCAAGGTAGTATGCCAGACTTTGCTGACTCCCCAAGGGAGGCCTTACCCTCTCTTAGGAGTGGATAGGGGGTGGGATGGGGAGAGGTGAGGGGGGTCAGGAGAACAGGAGGGAGGGAGAACTGGGATTGGTATGTAAAATGAAAAAAATTTTAAATAAATAAAAAACAAAAAAGATACATTTTTAGTATTTGTATTTATGTATATGTCTATGTGTGTGAATGCTCTGTGTGTGTGTGTGTGTGTGTGTGTGTGTGTGTGTGCCTGGAATGGCCAGAAGAGGGTATTGGATGCCTTGGAACTGGAGTCATAGGTGACTATGAACCACCCTATGTGGGTGCTGGGACTAGAACTTTGGTCCTCTTGAAGAGCAGCAAGCACTTTTAATAGCTGAGGTATCTTTCCAGCTTCCTTATTACTTATTGAATAACTTTACTTCTGAGTTTACATCTCAGTCTACAAACTGAGTTGTAAAGAGATTTATCTTTATATTTCCATAATGACTTATCTATTCAGGGCCTACCTCCAGTGTGAAAGTCTAACATCACTCAGGTCTAGTGCTCACTCTTACTGTCAGTTCTGAGGCCTGATTTGGTACCAGGACAGTGGAGGGATGCCCATTGCTCTCTCTGTGTGTGCTGCAATAGCTTTGCCTGAGATGTCCTGCAGGCTGCTGGCTCTCTGCAACTGAGCTACCTCCTGCCCAGGATTCCTCTGTTGGGAATATTATTTTAAGGTATGCTATTTTGTTTATGCTACATTTGTTTCACTCTGTGAAGCTGTGTTACTGTGCCTGTGTAAAACACCTGATGGTCTAATAAAGAGCTGAATGGCCATTATCAAGGCAGGAGAAAGGATAGGTGGGACTGACACGCAGAGAGAATATATAGGAGGAGAAATCTGGGAGGAAAAAAAAAGAAGGAAAGAAAGAAGGAGGAGGACACAAGGGGCCAGCTACACAGAGTAAGAAATAATGAAAGGTATACAAAAAGAGAGAAAGATAAAAGCCCAAAGGCAAAGCTAGATGGGATAATTTAAATAAAGCTGGCTAGCAACAAGCCAAGCTAAGGCCAGACATTTATAAGTAAGAATAAGCCTCTGTGTGTGTGTGTGTGTGTGTGTGTGTGTGTGTGTGTGTGTGTGTGATTTATTTGGGAGCTGGGTGGTGGGCCCCTCAAAAGCAAAAACAAAAAACAGCACTCCTCCGTGTTTCATACACATTCTCTTGGCTTCTGGCACAGAAGGACAGATTATACTGCCTTCATGACATAGGGCTTCTAGGAGACTCTCTGGGTTCTTTGTCACCATCCTGGCGATACTCTGAGCACAGAGGACTCATTCAAACAGCTGTATGCTGTGATGCAGTGTGCTTTGCCCCTTGAGATTGGCTTAGACCATGTGTCCCCCTCCACAACACCCACCTGTGGGGTGGTTGGTTTTTTTGGTCTTTTAGGTCTTTTAATGGGTTTTGGGTCTGGGATAATTTTCATTGATTAGGGGGGTTGGTTACAAGTTGTTGTAAAGGGTGAGGAAAATGGCTAAGCAAAGGAGATTAGATTTAAGGTTCTTATTTAAAAAAAAAAGAGAAAGAAAGAAAAAAATGTAAATACTTTACATTGGATTGGATTGTTTTATATTGTATACAAATTATATATATTGAAATTGATATTGTTAGAAAATGCTATATGTATATTTCTAATTGTACCATTCATTTAACAATGTAATGCAATTTTCTAATCCTTGAATGTTGTTATTACCAACTATTAGGATATAAAGAAATGAAAGTTAGTAGTTAGACATTATAATAGAACTTGTAGTTATATTAGGTATGTTTTCAAGATTGAGTAGATATATTTTAGATAGACAGGTTATCTTCAAACCCATCAGAGATCTACAGAATATGGCATTTAAAATGTTTTAATAACTTAGAAAATTTTTCTTTTTTGTTATGACTATGAGACATGTCGGCTCCTGACAGTACCAATCTACTTCAGAGAAAATATGGGCATTGAAAAAACTGCAATTGGAGTTAATTTTCATTGTAGCAAAAGTTAGCCACTGGACAACAAAGTATCCTCAAATCAACTGCTGACAAACAGGACAGACAGGACATGAAACAAAGGACTACTGATTCTTGTCAAAACAAGTGTGGTTATGGCTTTATCAAAAGGCATCTTCTGAGGCCAGGACAATATAGCACCATCCCTGAAGTGGCCTTCGCAATCTGGGAAAGGTACAGTGCCCTTTTCTTCGAAGGCAGCTGAACAGGCAGTGGGCCGATGGCTTCTGATGTGCAATGGGGAGGTAGTTGAAACAGTTATTCTTGAAGAGTAATTAAGCTCACACCTCTCAACAGAAGAATGGCATTTAATAGAGGGATGTGGAGAAGAACGGGATGCTGAAATGAAGCCACATACACACATAGCCAAGAAGAATGGACAGCTGAATTCAAAAAAACATCAACAATTTCCAGAATTTAAAATCCTGAATCATGACATGAAACTAGTGGAATTCAGGTATTTCTGGTATATAGACTGCTCTCACCCAATGTGAGGTTGAACTGTTGACCTTGTGTACATTCTACTTCACAAATGAGTCTGTCAGATACGCTAAGCCTATAGGCTGAAGATGATGCCCCAACACTGCGGAGAAACCTCAGATGATTGTCCAGGCAGCTGGCTGTTTCTGTCAACTCACAAGTTTTTGGAAGTTGCTTGCATATACTTCCTGTTTTTATTTTTTTTGTTAGCTAATACTATTTCCTTCTTGGGTCTCTGAGGGAGTTGAAGATTAGTTAGTTATAGTTGAAGATTAATTAGGATAGAAAGTGAATTAGATACAATAGAATAGATAATGGAATTATTTTCTCTGAATTTGTCAAATACAAATGAACTAGACATTGTTTAGGTATTTATTACTTGTATATATTGTATATAGTTATTGTACTTTTGTATAGAGTTTTTCTTATGTTAGTTATAAGCTTTTTCTTTTTTCCTTTTTATTAAAATAGAAAAGGGGAAATATGGTGATATTTTATTTGTATTAAAATGTTATTTGTATGTTAATAAATAAAGTTGCCCGGGGGTCAGAGCTATTAGCAAGCCATAGGAAAGCAGGGCAGTGGTGGCGTACACTTGTAATCCCAGCACTTGGTATTCAGAGCTGGGTAAGTCTCTGTGTGTTCAGGGATACAGCCTCATGGACTATTCCATAATTCTAAAATTTTCTTTGTTTCCCCATAAGATACAGCACCCCCCTCCAGCAGGAAGTAGTAAGAGAAGCTACGCCCAAATTCCCAAATTATATGTAATTTTACTTTGTTAAGGTTAAAACCTTCCTTTTTGAAAAAAAAAAGGGGGGAAGTGCTGTGGGATGTATGGCAAATGTGTTGCTGATTAATCAATAAAACACTGATTGGCCGTTGGCTAGGCAGGAAGTATAGGCGGGGCAAGGAGGAGAATAAAGCTGGGAAGTGGAAGGCTGAGTCAGAGAGACACTGCCAGCCGCCACGATGACAAACAGCATGTGAAAATGCCGGTAAGCCACAAGCCACGTGGCAAGGTATAGATTTATAGAAATGAATTAATTTAAGCTGTAAGAACAGTTAGCAAGAAGCCTGCCATGGCCATACAGTTTGTAACCAGTATAAGTCTCTGTGTTTACTTGGTCGGGTCTGAGCGGCTGTGGGACTGGCAGGTGAGAGAGATTTGCCCTGACTGTGGGCCAGGCAGGAAAACTCGAGCTACATCCACCCACTTTGATTTTCAGGTCTACAGTCACATTGGGTTCTACTTAGGAGCCAGCGGCAACTCCAAGCCATTTGGATGATGTCACCTAGCTCTGTTCCCTCTGGGGAGCAGGATCTGGAACCTTCCAGAGAGAAGGGCCACAGCATCTGAGTGCTCTCTACTTCCCCTTCAGCCCTACAGCCTCTCTTCCTTTCTGTTCCTCTCCCCTCCAGCACTCACCAGCTGTCTCCTTCTCCTCTGTCCTCACATTTCCTCATCAGCGCCTCTGGAAATCTCATGGCCCTGTTATAACTGGAACTCTCACGGTTTCTGTACCAGCTGTCCACAGGGCCTTAACTTTAAAATCAAAGTCTATTTTTCCTGATCTCTGACGAAACTTTTCTCCTGACACAAAGGATAATTCTGGAATGGACTTGAGGGGAGAAGCTGAGGCCAGGAGCTGTTGGGGAAGAGGTGACAGTTAATATATTAGAAATACCCTGCAACTGTGTCCTCTGCAGCCCTTTAAATTGACTTTATCTCTTGGGGATGCCATTCTGCCTCTTAGTTCGCAGGAACGAACGACTTCTCCTTGCTCTTGTGTCCCGGCATGCCGTCCCTTAGTGGCTGCTGTAGACAGTGCTGGAGGTAATATGACAAGGGACCACAACTTCTGTGAAGGGAGACTCTTCCCTCCTCAGGAGTCACATCACCGAGGCTCCTCTGGAAGTTTCCTCAAGAAATCCAGCAGAAGGATCCTAAGCTTCAATTGTCAAAGCCTGCGAGTGACACACAGCTGTCAGGAAAGTTGTGTAGCCGGTGGCCTGCTGCACTCATGGCCTTTGTTGAGACCATAGTGTAAGGGCTGCAACCTGAGGCTGTGGGCTTGACAGGCTGCATGTGCTCGTACACCTCATCCTGCTACTGGGCTGCATGGCTTGTGTATCCCTGGTCCTGCCCTGCCCTGCTGTTGAGACTCACTTTCCCATCCCTGGCTCAGGCCTTGGGCAAGATGCTGGAGTGTGATTTGTTGCTGTTGTTTCTGTACCGCTCTCTCTAGTTTAGACAATGCTTCTCTGTCTCTGTCTCTGTCTCTGTCTGTGTGTCTGTCTGTCATCGTGTACACCCCCCCACACCCTCCCCACCCCCCGCCAGGAGACCTGAAACAGAAACAACTCTCTTTTGTTGTTGTTTGTGTTTTGCTTTTGTTTTTGTGAATGTTGCTGATACTTGAGAGAAGCAGAACTTCCCTTCTTCTCTTCACTAATTGCCTCCCCAGGTGAAACTCTGGAGTTTTATTTCTAAAAATAACTCTGCATTAGAAAGGGTCCCTCCACTTGAGTTGACGCATGTCCATAGGGATGTCTTTCTCCCCTCCACAAGTGCTCCCAAGTAAGGGCCAGAGAACAGGGATGTCCCTTCCTGTTAGACAGGAAGAAATGCTCCTTTGCCACAGTTTAAAGCCTTCCTGTGTGTTATGGATGTGCCAGCCAACTGGCTCGTAATGATCATCTTACCAACGGTCACTGGGGAAAGAAATAATTTCTTCTTGTTAATCATGCTACTCAATTGCTTCAAAATGTCAGGCTTCCTGCTAGATGGAGCCTTCCCTAGAGTAGTAATAGCATTCTAGGGGAAAGTGAGGGAAAGTTGGGGCTGGGTAAGACCCACATTACCAAGTGTGGGAGGTAGCGATGAGCAGTGTGTATCTTTATCATCTCACATATAACCATTTTATCTTGTTATTTTATTCTCTTTCATTTTTTCAGTGCTGGGGTTGAAACCAGGGCTTTATACATGCTAATAAGTGCTCTACCACCGGGCTACATGGCCAGCCCTCACTTTCCATAAAACTCAAAGCAGACAATAACCTCGAACATGCTGAGTTCTTGTTTCTTTTTGCCCACTCAAAGTTGACTGTTACTTACTTGAACCTTAGCAACAAAACAAGCCACGTGAGATCCTGCAGTGAGCATGTGTGTCTCTAGACCCCTTCTGTACTCCTTTCCAGGGCAATAAAGGAAGCTGCCTTTTACTGGAAGAATACAGACTCAGGTCGCTAAACTATGACTCTTATATGAAGAACAGAACTTCTGAAAAGCCATAAATCACCAGCATCTCAAGCAGTTATATTTTCAAACAAGACCCAGAAATGTATTTACTTAATTGTATGTTTATCAATCACTACCATTGTCTTCTGGGTACTGTAGAAAATGCCCAGAAACGTCTCTCTTGGTACCCTCTCTCAAAGCAAAGCACATGCCTATGATAAATACCGTTCACCAAACTAGACATTTCCCTTGGAGCACATAGAGGTATTTTTAACTCAAGGCAACAATCAGACCTGTTCAACATTTCTTAACTCCTCTGATGACTTCAATAAAGCCAGGACAGACCACGCACCCTACCCAATCTGCCTGACTTAAAGTAGTGAGTGGCAAGAATCATCCACACGGAGAGTTAAACAGTGAAATTTTCTAAGCAGATGCTTGCTGTGAGAATCAATAACCTCTTCGAAAACCAGCAAATTGGTTTCAAGTGTTTGGTTCACTGGTTCCATCCCACAGCTGCAAATAAGAGGCCACCTCCTGAGTGAAAGGGAAGGCGAAGATGAATTCTTGAAAAACACATTCGCATCAGAATTCCTGTTCTTGTCGCATGGACAGCATTTGCGGGCATTTTGTATTTAATTTCAGAAAATGCTCTTTGTGGAGATTTTTTTTTTTTTGAGAGAGAGAGTCTCATGTAGCTCAGGCTTGCCTAGAACTCATTATGAAGTGGAGGATGACCTTGAACTTCTGATCTTCTTGCTTCTCTCTCCTGAGAGCAGGTGCTAGAACTATACAGGGCATGTACCACCCTGCCCAGTTCAGGCAGTGGCTTGGATCAAACCCAGGGCTCCTTGCATGCCAGGCCAGCACTCTACCAAGAGAACCACATCTTTAGCCTTTGTTTTATTGGAATTTCAAAATAAAGTATTTTTCTGGGGTGTGTGGTCTTAGCCCATTTCATGAAAAACGAATCATCACAAATGTAATTGTTTATATAATTGTGCATTTTCTGGGTGCTAGACTTTTCTTAACTTCTCAGCCAGACTATTCTTTCCAGAAGAAAATTAATTCTCTACCAAGATGTGTCTGAAACAAGAAGCCAGTCTACCACGCTCTACTCTGGCAATTTGTCAAACAGCCTGACCACCGAAAGCAGCTTGTGTGTGTCCCTGGCTCCCAGGCAGGCAGCCTGTGAGTTCTCCCTTCCTTTCTCTTTATTGCCTGAAACTCTCAACCTTCTTTCTCCTAGGTGATCAAATGTCTGTCATCACCTCCACCAGCTGCCTTTACTCTCCTTATCAGAAGGCTTTGGAGTAATCCTGAATCTCTGGGATCTTTCCTCTTCCTCCTGTTATCATAAAGTGTTTACAGAAAGTCTCACCAAGCAAATGGTTACTGCTGTGGTCTGGAGGGGAGAGAAGTCTTCCCCCAGCAGGGTAGGCTGTGTTCTATAGAAGTTTGCATACTCTCGGCCACATATGTAAAGAGGAAGACAGACCTAGCCAGTCATATCTGTGGGGCGCACATGGGCTGCAAAGAGGGTGCCGAGAGAAATTCAGATAAATAGAGCTTAAGCTTTAAGATGGTTTACGCAGAGAGTGGATACAAATAGTGAGAAAGAAAGTTAGCTCAAGTTATTTATGCTAAGATAAGATACTAAAAAACAAGAGATAGTGTCAGGACATAGACGACTTGTAAATAGGGTGCCCTTTAAAATGATTGGTTCCTTCACCTCCTCCTAGGGTTTGGAGGTTTTCTGGTATAAAAGAAGCTTACTGCCTATCAATAAATGAGTTCTTGCTTGACTTGACTCCCCGCTGCGTCTGATTGTCTCTGGGTAAGAGGGAGGCTGGGGAATGGGTGAGAGGCCTGCACTTACCTTTCCTCGGTTCCAGGCCACCTCTTCACAGGTGACCTAAGTTCCTGGTGGGGAAGGTCCCCACACATATCAATGAGCTAATGAGCAACTTGTTCCTTCAATCATCCCCATGACTCTGCCCCAGCTCACCTGACTGCCAGAGCTGCAGACCTTAGCAATGAGGGCCTCTTTCCTCTGTGCACCTCTGTTGAGTTGCTTACTATTGTAGTACTCTTTCCCTCCATATCCCTGACATCCCTGGGACTTAGACTTCAAGGATTAAATCACATCTGCAAGATATGAGTTCAATAATGGCTAGGCAGATGGCTCAGTAAAGTGCCTGCCACACAAGCCTGAAGGCATTGAGTTCATATCCCCAGCACCTACATAAAAAAATCTGAGCATTATAGTTGTTGGAACCACCCCCCCCAAGTCTACTTTCAATAACCCAGTGACAGAGGCATCATCACCAGCCACCAAAATGTAACACATTTCCATGGTGACCACAAGTCGTATATTCTCCCTGTATACATGCGCTCTACCCCTTTATAAAAAGCCGGTGGCTCCATGGCCCATTCTCTTTTTCCCTTTGTCTCAGAGGCAGTCTCTGTATATATTCCCCCTCACTAAATCTCTTAGTGAGGCCTCTTGCATGGTGTGACTTTGTGGCACTCCTTGGCTCCAATCTGCCAAGGTACCCTTCCTTCTGCCTTGAAACCCTAATAATAGTAATGCATATCGGTGAACTTCAGTGTGGGGGAAGTGGGAACAGACATCTCTGGATCTCACTGTCCAGACAGACCAGCCTAAACAAATTGGTGAGCTCTAGGTCCAGTGGGAGACCTTGTCTCAAAAGGTTAAGGTGGAGAGAGACTGATGAAGGACACTCAGTGTTGACCCCTGGCCCACAGAGCCCGTATACACACGAACCACTACTACTACCACAACCACTACCACCACCACCAACAACAAGATATTAAATTATAATTTATAGGATTGCTAGGAGCAAAGCTAACAATAATAATGTCTTGTATACCAACACTCTTTATCTACTTATATCCTTACTTGTAAAAGAAATATTTATATTACATTAATATTAGTAATGGTAATGTTGATACATTAATTATTATATATTGATGTGTTATAATATTTTATAATTATATTTTAATTATAATAAGTAATATAATATTACCATTACTAATGATGCTCATGAGTCATCTAATGCCTAAAAGAAACTATAAGTTGTAAACAAATGAATTTTGCTCTCAATGTTTGAAAACAAGAACTAAGTTGAAGCTGTGTTCTGTTCCTCTGCTCACTTTTTACTTGGTTTACCTTCCCATGTGTTTATTACCTCAGTGATACTTGTTGACACTGTTAGGTATACCATCAGCTGCTGTGACCAAAGCAATTGAACACAGATGAGCACACAGCCCCCAAGTAGCAGGAATCCTTCTAATGATAGAGTCCAAAGAAAGCTGGTGACAGAAAGACTATTCCGGGAGAGGAAATAACATGTGTAAAAGCCCCAGCGGAGAAGAAGCTGACAAGACATGGACCGAAGATGAACCCACATCAGGGTATGGATAGGGAGAGAGTGGAATACAAGACGAGGCTGGACAGGTGTGCTGGATGAGACTTGACAGAAAAAAAGTAGACACAGTCATTCAAAGTTCCCTTGGAAGTGGTGACAGGACAGCTAGGAAGTTGAGAAGGTCACTGGCCTCACAGGGAGCTGAATCATGAACGGCAAGGGCATCTGTCGGCGGGCTCCTTATAGAGAGCCACTGCTGGAATTCTCATAGGAAATAACGGCCATCTATTCAGGCAGGTGGAGGCAAACTCAGGAGACTGTGAGATGGAAGAACACACAGGATTTGGGGACGGGTTGAACAGGAAGACTGCATTGCAAAATATCAAGAAACAGCTTATGTCGCTCACGTGTTCTGTTTGATCTACTGGGTTCGTGGCTTTATCGTTTAATGTTGTCTGTTGTTATTTCAGGTATTTATTTTCCCTTCTTCATCTTAAGGAAAATCTTCCTATTGCTTCAAAACTGAGAACGCATAAAGCCCCTCGGTATTGTTTTCCCAATCCTTTGAAGTCCAAATCCATTTTAATGCTATAAGACTCCCAGATGATTTGTTTACAAGGTTTGGGTTGTAATTCAAGACACTCATGGAGTCTATTTAATGAGTAAGGGAATTTATTAGGGGATAACTCACTATAACACGGGTATTTATCGTAGGGTCCAGGAAAGCCGAGCTATGTCCCATGCCGATCTTCTTCCAAGATCTGCCTGGTCAGTCCCAGCATTCAGAACCATGAGGGAGCAAAGAGAGCCTGATAGGTGCATCCCAGGTCTTAAGGGTCCCAAGTGGCCATTCCCCAGGGGCATGTACTTCAAGGTCAGAGGCAGATGTAACAGTTACCTGCCACCTCACTAGGGGCAGTGCTTCAAGGTCATAGCTAGAACAGCTACCCACTACAGGGTTGTTTATTTGTTTTGTTTCAGTGCTGAGGGGCAAGCTAGGTCCTCATATATGATAGGTAAGCTCCCTATCATTGAACAATAATAATCTCTATTCATGTTCATAATTTGAAAAACATATCTGATCATTCCCCTGGTATTTATTTTTCTGCCAAATATAATTTCCTTCATTGAAATGAGAAATCTGGATTTTGATATCATAGAGGATTTTGTTTTTCCACCACAAATAAGGAAAACTGACTTGAATCAACTTTAATACTAAAGGGAATTTATTGTAAGAATATAAAGGTATCTTGTGGACATGGCAGAAATGCAGCCAAGACAGAAATGAGTTGGAATCCCTCTGGATTCTCACCCCCTTTCTGTCCATTCCTCCCTGTGCAGTGATGTCTGCCTTTCATGTTTGGAAGCTTGCCTTCCCCTACTCTTAACTCACAAAGTGGTTAGAACAGCTCCTGTGTTTATGTGAGCTGGGCTTTGCCACACAAACTGGCCTTCAGTTTCTCAATCTTAAGAAGCAAAGACTGGATACAGTTGAGGTTCACCTCTAGTCAATGAAGTGTGAGTGGGGGTGGGTTGGTGCAGGAGTTCAAGGAAGGACTAGCCAATACCAATTCTGAGTTTCCAGAGAAAGGAGAATTGTTACAAACTTGGCAAACAGCCCATGTGGAGAAAGAGGGGAACAATAGCTCCTTTGCTTCGGTGAGTGTGTGTTAAGAAACAACCAAGTTCCTGGGTCAAGCCAGGCTCATAAATATGAAATGTAGGGCAAAAACTTCTACCTTCAGGGGCTGGAGAGATGCTTAGTGGTTATGACAGTTGCTACTCTTTCAGTGGACCCAGGTTTAGTTCCCAGCACCCACATCAGGTGGCTCACAACCACCTGTAACTCCAGTTTTGAGGGGATCGATCACCCTCTGACCTCAGGCATCAACGAGTGTGCCAGGTGCACACACACACACACACACACACACACACACACACACTCACACACGTAAATAAACATCTCAGTACTGACAAATTCTAGTTTCAGAAAATGTAACACTCAGTGTAACAGCTGGGCCTCTGTATGTGGTCCCTTACCTTTAGTGTACACCTAAAATTCTGTAGTGTACTGCAGAGAAACAAGCATCTATGATATACACACTCTGACTCTGTTGTCAACAATAACTCTTACCTTGAACAGTTAAAAAAAAAGCCAAGACTTAAAAATATATCCCCAGTGGCTGTTAAATACTAACAAATAGGCAGGCCATAAAATTTAAAGTGTATACTATAGAGAACTTTAGTGTTTTTATTTACTAACTGTTAGGGTCCACAAGAAGTCCCCAAGAGACCACCAGTCACGATTCGATCAACAAGAGCATTGGTTATACTACATGCATGTGGGGTCGCTCATCTGTACAAAATGGCGATGACAGAGAGAGAGAGAGAGAGAGAGAGAGAGAGAGAGAGAGAGAGAGAGAGAGAGAGAGAGAGAGAGAGATGTAGGCTCCTTTTTAGCACAGCTAAGGGGATTTCCTAGGGCAGTTAGGTCATTTGGTCATTTTACCTACTGTTGGCTTAAGCGAGTGGCAATCATGTTAGTACATTCCTAATTGGTTAGGGCTAGCAGGGGTGAGCTTAAGGCTATAGCTTTTCCATTCTAGGGCAAGTCTGGACAAGTCCCAGGTTTTGTCCTTATTTAGTTATTACCTATGTGGGGGGAGGGATTTGGCCCAGGCCTACTTCATGCAGGAACTGAGGCCCAGTTCTTAACTGAGTTATTAGGGGCCTGTCATGATATTTGCCTGGCCCCCTCACTAACATCCACCCATCTACAAACAGAAAGGCATCTATATATGCATTTATTAGTGGGAAAAAGAAATGCACAAACTCCAGCATCATCCCAGAAAAGGGGCTAGGCTAAATCCAGCCTGCATGCAGGGTTCATGTAAGGACCCAGATTCTAGTCCACAGTAGCTCTGTGACTTAGAGGGGTCAGGATGGGCACCTCTCTGATCTTCCCCTATAAAGTCCATTCAGTGTGGAGGAGTAAGAATGGAAAAGAATTCTAAGTCTACAGTTAGAAAATGAAGCCCATGGCCGGGCGGTGGTAGCGCACGCCTTTAATCCCAGCACTCGGGAGGCAGAGCCAGGCGGATCTCTGTGAGTTCGAGGCCAGCCTGGGCTACCAAGTGAGTTCCAGGAAAGGCGCAAAGCTACACAGAGAAACCCTGTCTCGAAAAACCAAAAAAAAAAAAAAAAGAAAGAAAAGAAAAGAAAATGAAGCCCAGAGGAGACAGTCCACATTGATGTGTGGCTTGTAAAGAGTTAAGGTAGTAGGAACTCACAAGAACCAGTGGGAAGCTAGGAAGCTGACCAGAGGAAAGGCTTCCAGGGTGATGCTGAGGTGAGAGAGAAGGGCAGACAGGAGCCTTCTACTGAGGGCTCATAAACATCATAAAACAAGTGGCAGCCGGAGGAACAAAGAGATTAGATGTAAACAGGCTGGGCCAGGGAAAGACCTGAGATTCCAGGTCTGTGGTTTGATGACCACGTGATTAGCCTACAGGCTGTCTGTTTCCAATCCACCCCAATTCGTGACTGGAGGGTTTCTCACTTTGCAGATTTCATTGTGTTTAATCTTTACTTTTCAAACAACACACATGGTGGGGAAAAATGGGCAGGGGGGGCGGGGGGGAGGACACCTAGTTATTGTAGAAACTTTGACCCACAAACAAGAAAAGTTCCTATTATTTCTTCAGCTTCCTTATCCAGTGAATTACCCTGCCATCGTATTGCCTCTCAAATTCGTTTATGCTTCCTTTTTACGATGTTACAGCCAGATCACCTGTCTCTCAGGAAAACTTTAATCTCCTTTCCGATTTATCCTGTACTCGGGCCTCAACCAAATTTGATATTTTGCATTTTCACATCTCAGTAAAGCGCCACTCATCTGTGTGAGCATCTGAAATCAACAGTGTGATTTTTGAAGTTCAGCTGTGGCTTCAATTTGATCTCCAATGCAGAACGGGCTTGCAATGCCACTTTTTAAAAAAGATTTAGTTATTTATGTGTATGCATGACATTATAGATGGTTGTGAGCTGCTATGTGGTTGTTGGGAATTGAATTCAGGACACTGGAAGAGCAGCCAGGGCTCTTAACTGCTGAGCCGTCTCTCCCACCCTTTTTTTTTTTTTCTGTTTTGTTTTTGTTTTGGAGACAGGGTTTCTCTGTGTAACAGTCCTGGCTGTACTGGAACTTGCTCCGTAGACCTGGTTGGCTGCAAACTCAGAGACCCATCTACCTCTGCCGCAGAGTGCTGGGATTAAGGGCATGCATTACCACCACTTAGCTGCAATGCTACTTTTAATTGAGCGGGTAATTAAAGCAACATGCAAAAGAGCACTTGACTGAGCTCATTCCTATTTTGTTTAGAAGATGGTGCCTTAGTGGTGGAAAAATCTTTCCAGGAGTGCAAAAATTGCCTCTAAGAGGTCAAGCCTACATATTATTGTATTAACTGAGGACAGGTGTGCTGGAGTGGAAGCTTTTTATTTTAGATATAAGGAAGAGTGTGGCCTGAGGCACCTGGAAGATCCAGAGCGGAGAGTAGTAGACTAAACATGGCCAGCAGACTGGACAGGGCCATGAGAGTGAGGGAAGAGAGAGCAAGAGAGAAAGAGAAAAGAGCGCAGGCCAAGGTGGTCAAGAGAGAGGGGCAGGAGAGAGAGCCCCAGGAAGAAAAGACAAAAGAGAGCTCATCGTCGGAATAATATAGTTATAAGGGACTGAGAAGCTGGGGGAGGGAAGCCCATGAGCTGGAGAAGTTTAGGGGGCGGGGTGAGAAGAGCTGAGATGAGCCACAGGTATTTGTGATACTGAGGAAGCCCGGAAGGCAGCATGTGCTTTGGTAAGCTAATAGGCACCAAGCCATTTGTCCTGAGTTTCTTTTGGACCTGATTATCACAGTGATGTCTAGTGCCCAAACCTCAGCCATGTCCAACCACATAAACAGATGCACAACACATTTGTGCCATTAACATGTCATAGAGGATGAAGGCAACCAGAGAGAAGAAAGTCTGAAAGATCTCATCAGTGGAGATATAAGAAGAAGAATAAAATGGTTGAAGAAAAGTTAACGTGTTTAATTAAAATATCGTTATATCTTTCCCCTCCATTCTGTTTCTTTTCTCCAACTCTCCCTCTGATCCCTCAAACATGCTTAGCACCTATGTTTCTCTAACCTATCAGTCTACAAGCAATTCGATATAGTCTTTGATACTGTATCTAACAAAACCTAGGTGATCAATGTCAATTGTGATTAATATCACTGTGATTACTATCAATTCTTTCTCCAGGCTGTATAGATTGGTGATCAGGGAGGTTATGTGTGGTTTTTTTTTTTTTTTTTGTTTTTTAATGGGTTTTGGGTCTGGAATAATTTTCATTGATTAGGGGGGTTGGTTACAAGTTGTTCTCAAGGGTTAGGAAAAGGGCTAAGCAAAGGAGATTAGATTTAAGGTTCTTATATAAAAAAAAAAAGAAAAGAAAAATGTAAATACTTTACATTGGATTGGATCGTTTTATATTGTATACAAATTATATATATTGAAATTGATATTGTTAGAAAATGCTATATGTATATTTCTTTTTTTTTTTTTTTTCACACAACAAAGCTTTATTCATCCTCAGCGACTAAAGAAAAGGCAAGCTCACTGGCCCGTCGCTTGAGTATGCTGTCATCTTGAGCTTCTGCCAGTTCTCTCTCAATCCGTTTCAGCTCATCTAGTCTCTTCTTTTCCTCCGCTGCCACCCTCCTCTCCTCCTCTGCCCGGGGTTTTAGGTAACTATAGCACTTGGCGCCGTAGGCCATGCCAAGGACCAGGGCTGAGTATTGGCAGAGCTTGATGAGCGGAGAGACCTGAACTGGGGGAACCATCTTGTCCGTGACCTTCGCGCCAGATATATGTATATTTCTAATTGTACCGTTCATTTAACAATGTAATGCAATTTTCTGATCCTTGAATGTTGTTATTACCAACTATTAGGATATAAAGAAATGAAAGTTAGTAGTTAGACATTATAATAGAACTTGTAGTTATATTAGGTATGTTTTCAAGATTGAGTAGATATATTTTAGATAGACAGGTTATCTTCAAACCCTTCAGAGATCTACAGAATATGGCATTTAAAATGTTTTAATAACTTAGAAAATTTTTCTTTTTTGTTATGACTATGAGACATGTCGGCTCCTGGCAGTACCAATCTACTTCAGAGAAAATATGGGCATTGAAGAAACTGCGTATGGAGTTAACTTTCATTGTGGCAAAAGTTAGCCACTGGACAACAAAGTATCCTCAAATCAACTGCTGACAAACAGGACAGACAGGACATGAAACAAAGGACTACTGATTCTTGTCAAAACAAGTGTGGTTATGGCTTTATCAAAAGGCATCTTCTGAGGCCAGGACAATATGGCACCATCCCTGACGTGGCCTTCGCAACTCGGAAAAGGTACAGTGCCCTTTTCTTCGAAGGCAGCTGAACAGGCAGTGGGCCGATGGCTTCTGATGTGCAATGGGGAGGTAGTTGAAACAGTTATTCTTGAAGAGTAACTAAGCTCACACCTCTCAACAGAAGAATGGCATTTAATAGAGGGATGTGGAGAAGAACGGGATGCTGAAATGAAGCCACATACATACATAGCCAAGAAGAATGGACAGCTGAATTCAAAAAACATCAACAATTTCCAGAATTTAAAATCCTGAATCATGACATGACACTAGTGGAATTCAGGTGTTTCTGGTATATAGACTGCTCTCACCCAATGTGAGGTTGAACTGTTGACCTTGTGTACATTCTACTTCACAAATGAGTCTGTCAGATACGCTAAGCCTATAGGCTGAAGATGATGCCCCAACACTGCGGAGAAACCTCAGATGATTGTGCAGGCAGCTGGCTGTTTCTGTCAACTCACAATTTTTTGGAAGTTGCTTGCATATACTTCCTGTTTTTATTTTTTTGTTAGCTAATATTATTTCCTTCTTGGGTCTCTGAGGGAGTTGAAGATTAGTTAGTTATAGTTGAAGATTAATTAGGATAGAAAGTGAATTAGATACAATAGAATAGATAATGGAATTATTTTCTCTGAATTTGTCAAATACAAATGAACTAGACATTGTTTAGGTATTTATTACTTGTATATATTGTATATAGTTATTGTACTTTTGTATATAGTTTTTCTTATGTTAGTTATAAGCTTTTTCTTTTTTTTCCTTTTTTATTAAAATAGAAAAGGGGAAATATGGTGATATTTTATTTGTATTAAAATGTTATTTGTATGTTAATAAATAAAGTTGCCCGGGGGTCAGAGCTATTAGCAAGCCATAGGAAAGCAGGGCAGTGGTGGCATATGCTGGTAATCCCAGCACTTGGTAGGCAGAGCTGAGTAAGTCTCTGTGTGTTCAGGGATACAGCCATTATTGGATACATATGCCTTTAATCTCAATACCAATCATGGAAAACCTGGAGGCCTATACAGACAGGCCATGACAAGGCGATCATGTGGTTGGGTTTACAACCAATGAGAAGGCAGAAGAGGAACTCTATATAAAGACTTTAACACAGGGGTAGCCTTGGTTCGGAGAGGTAGGACCACTGCAGGAGGAAGGGTAAGGTTTTAGCTCTTAGCTCTGACCTCTTGGCTTTCTTCTTTGCATTGGTTCTGTGTTTCTTATTTAATAGGAAGGTTGGTTACATCTACATTTGGCGCCCAACGTGGTGGTAAGAGTTTCCACCTAAAACCTGAGAAAAGATTCTAAAACGGAGCTAAAAACAGCTTCCTAATTGTCTCTCTCAAATGAGCGGCAGCTGCCGGTTTGAGCTACTGGTGGGTTCCTAGTGTGCGCGCTCGACCTGCAGTATGGTGGGAATGAGGCCTCTGCATGTGGCACATTAAGCTGCGTGGTGGATTTAGCCTTTGCTAGTACAAGACAAAAAAAGAGGTTTCTGGGCTACACGCTGCTTGGATAAAAGCATAGACCCACGATAGCTCCCAGAGCTGGTGGAGAACGTACCACCGCCATGTTGCCATGTTGGGAAGCTAAGGTGGGCGGAGCTAGCAGCCACAGCTGTTGCGGTTTAAAGCAATAAATTCACAATAAAACAGATTCAGATGTAATAGTTTACAATGTGTGTAAAAATGTATGTAGGCTGAAAGAGAGAGAAAAAGGAATATATACAGTTATATAAAGAAATAAATAATTTTTAAAAATAAAGTCTTTAAAGAGACAGTAAAGGTAGTATAAAAATAAGCCACATAAAAATGGATATTACACAGAGAATCTGGATTGTGTTGTCTTTGGGATTTTTAACTGCAGAAAACATTTGATTGTAAAAGCTGTTGTGTTATGCCAAAATGTATATTTTAAAGGTACCTTGACTTCAAAATTTGGATATAAGGATATGTTGCTTTTGTTCCCACAGAAAGCCAAAGGCTATGGATTTGTTCCAGATTAAGATACATCAGGTTTGACCAGCCAAGACCCCCTGAAAGGTCTCTGATGACACCATGGCCCAGATGATCCAATATCCAGAACCGTTTCAAGGCGACTGGCTCAGACGATACACCCTCATGGACTATTCCATGATCCTAAAATTTTCTTTGTGTCCCCATAAGATACAGCACCCCCCTCCAGCAGGAAGTAGTAAGAGAAGCTACGCCCAAATTCCCAAATTATATGTAATTTTACTTTGTTAAGGTTAAAACCTTCCTTTTTGAAAAAAAAAAGGAGGGGGGAAGTGCTGTAGGATGGTCTGTTTGTCAAGTGTGTTGCTGATTGATCAATAAATAAATCACAGATTGGCCAGTGGCTAGGCAGGAAGTATAGGCGGGACAAGGAGGAGAATAAAGCTGGGAAGTGGAAGGCTGAGTTAGAGAGACACTGCCAGCCGCCACGATGACAAACAGCATGTGAAGATGCCAGTAAGCCACGAGCCATGTGGCAAGATATAGATTTATAGAAATGGATTAATTTAAGCTGTAAGAACAGTTAGCAAGAAGCCTGCCATGGCCATACAGTTTGTAACCAATATAAGTCTCTGTGTTTACTTGGTTGGGTCTGAGCGGCTGTGGGACTGGCAGGTGATAGAGATTTGTCCTACTGTGGGCCAGGCAGGAAAACTATAGCTACAGTTATGTTCTGACCCTATGAGTTTGATGGCAAATCACCTACCCAGATCTATAACATAATGGCATGCCCATACTTTTAAAGTCTTTCAAGCACTACTGACATTATGGGGAGGATAATTCTTCGTATGACTGCCCTGTGCATTGTGGGACATTTAGCATCCCTTGCTAGTCTAACCATCAGATCCCGGTAGCAACTCTTATAATCACCAGGTGTTTTTAGAGACTGTCTAACAGTCCCTTTGGGGAGATAGATGCTATGACTTGAATATGAAATGTCCCCACAAGCTCATGTGTCTAATTCTTGGTCTCTAGCTGGTGGTGCTCTTTTAGATAATGGTATGATCTTTAGGAGGTGAGGCCTACCTGGAGGTAGCAGGTTACTGTAGCATGTGTGTCCTAGGGGTCTCTATCTTGCCTTGCCTCTTCTGAATCCCTTTGCTCTACTTCCTGGCTGCCATGAGTTGAGCAACTCTGCTTCATTGGGCTCTCTTCTCCATGGTAGAATTCATCTTCTCAAGTAGTGAGCCCAAATAAATAATTGCTCCGTAATCATTTCTGTCCAGGAATTTGGTCAGAGCAACAACCAAACTAACCTAGTGAGATAGGGACATCACTCTTGGTTGAGAACCATTGACTCATACTCTACTGCAATGAAGGACTACTGTGTATTCTTTTCAGTTCACTCACACACCATGATAGCTAATAAGTATTGAGCCAATAGTTCACTGTGTGCTCATGTAATCCTCCCAACAGTCCTGTAAAGTAGATGAGAGTGCTTACCATTCACATTTAATGAATAAAGACCCTGTGGCCACTAGGACCACTGATAATAAAATAAAACTAGGATAAATGAATATTGATATTGTATTTATTTCACAAGTAAATATGCAACTTTTGACCCAAATGTAACTATTTTTCTCACAGAAGTTACTCTACATCATGAACTATTATTGTGTTCACTTTGCACATAAACCTGAGTCTGAGCACTGAACCATTACACTACATTATCACAAAACCTAAGTGGCCCTAGCTACTCTCAAGACTACACTGTTTTCCTTTGTTACACCATTGACATACAAGAGTCAATTTCTTGGAGGGGCTGCCTTTTAATCTCTTGGTTTGTTTACTCTAGTTATGTTAAAAATGAAATCATAGCAAATAGATGTATACATGTATATCTATTTGTATAGTATACAGAACAATGTAGTATATGGAATACATTAACAGATAGACTTTTAAAACTTATATCTGTGTGTTTAATGCAATTGAGCACAGAGAGGAGACCAAGGGTACACACACCTTATCAGGATATATTTGTGGAAAGGAAGACAATGAGAATTTAAAGTTTCGTCTTTTTGTATTTCTAAAATAAGTGTATTTAAAGTTATGTAAATTATAGCTTTTATTAAAAAGATATGAGTTAAATGAATAAGGGAAGTGTTTGGGGTAGAGATAACTTGTATTAGACAAGGTCTCTGATTTTGAATTGCCTACATACTATTAAGAATCCTACACCCACAGATAGCTGGGATAGATGAGTGATTTTCAGTTCCTCCAATCTGTCAATCAGCATGAATAATACCCTTTTCCAAATTTTCAAAGACAGTTAAAATTTAGGAGGAAATTTAAAATTTTTTTCTTTTTGTATATTGCCCTTAAAACTTACATCTACCTTTGCTTATTTCTAGAAGGTCTATGAATAGACATTATATTAATACATAAGTGAGTAGCAAATGAGTATTTGAAGCAAAACTTACAAATATGCAAGTAGCTAAAAGTACTTGTCTGGGGGTATTGATAATCATGTAGACATATTATTTTCTACTTGGTAAAAGAATTAAAAATCAGCCGGGCGTTGGTGGCGCACGCCTTTAATCCCAGCACTCGGGAGGCAGAGCCAGGCGGATCTCTGTGAGTTCGAGGCCAGCCTGGGCTACCAAGTGAGTTCCAGGAAAAGGCGCAAAGCTACACAGAGAAACCCTGTCTCGAAAAACCAAAAAAAAAAAAAAAAAAAAAAAAAGAATTAAAAATCAGAGGGTGGGGCTTTGTAGGCAAAGGTGCTTGTTGCCAAGCCAGATGTGTTGGTTTGAATAAAAATGACCCCCATAGGCTCATAGATTTGAATGCTTGGTCACCAGGGAGTGGCACTATTTGAAAAGATTAGGAAGTGTGGCCACGTTGGAGCAAGTGTGTCACTAGGGGTGGGCTTTGAGGTTTCCAAAGACCAAGCCAAGTCCAGAGTTTCTCTCTGGGCCAGCAGCTCAGGATTTAGCTCTCAGCTACTTCTCCAACACCATGTCTGCCTGTATGCCCTCACCATGATGATAATGGACTAAACCTCTGAAACTGTAAGCAAGCCCCAATTAAATGATCATGGCATCTCTTCACAGCAATAGAACACTGACTAAGAGACCGGATGAATGAGTTTGATGCCAGGAACTCTTACAGTAGATGAGGAAAACCAACTCTTGCAAGTTGTCCTCTGACTTCCATCCATGAGCTGTGGTGTGTGTGTGTGTGTGTGTGTGTGTGTGTGTGTGTGTGTGTGTGTGTATAATACATGTAAAACAAATACAAGTAAAAAATAAATATTTTGTGACTTCCAAATACTGTAATGCTAACAAAGAGACCTGGAGTGAGTTCCAAAGTAGATCTTCACTTGATTTTTCTCTATAACTCATGTGGTGGTTTGAATTAGAATGTCTCTACAGGCTCCTGTGTCTGAACACTTGGTCCCAGGTCGTGGTGCTGTTGGGGAGGGGGGCGATGTTTAGGAGGTACAGCCTTCCTGGAGGAAGTATGGCAATGAGGATCAGGTTTGAAAGTTCATAGCTTCTCCTAACTTCCAGTTCACTCTGTCTGCTTCATATTTGAGCTTAAAGATGTTATCTCTAGTTTCTTGTTCCTGCCACCCTGTCCCCCTGCTCCCCTGTCCCCCTGCCCCCTGTCCCCCTGCCCCCTGTCCCCCTGCCCCCTGTCCCCCTGCCCCCTGCCACCATACCACCTTACCACCCTGCCACCCTGCCACCATGCCACCCTGCCACCCTGCCACCTTACCACCTTGCTACCATGCCACCATGCCACTACAGACTCTCCCTCTGGAACCATAAACCAAAATAAACATTTCCTTCTATGAGTTGCCTTGATCATGATGTTTTATCCCAGCAACAGAACAATAACTAACACAATAATGATCTCTACATTATCTTTTGAGACAGGGTCTCTCACTGAGCCCAGAGCTGACTGATTGGATAGATTCACTATGCAGCAAGCTCCTAGGATCTGCCTGTTTCTACCCCCCGACCCTCCAGCACTAGGGTAAAGATGTGTGTCCACTCCTGGCTTTTATGGGGGTGTCAGTGATCTGAACTCAGGTCTTCATGCTGTGTGACAGTCACTGACTGAGCCACCTCCTCAGCCCCACTATTGAGTCTTAATGGATGAAGACAGTGGGGGAAAAGCATTGAGCATCTTAAGAAGAGTAAGAAAAACAAATGACATGAAGATTCAAAGGGGATGTGCAAGGCTGAGTTGGAGAGACAGACTGGCTAGTCATTCACCACAGTCTCTTTACTTCTCCTGGTACCTAATGCTAGGCACAGCATGCTTTGCATCTGGATGTGGAACTATGATTGATGTACAACAAAGAAAGGTAGGCAAAGGCAGGAAACCACTCTCTGGACCTCGCCCATAAAAACTACCAGCCAACCAGGGATGTTAGTGCACACTTTTAATCTCAGTCCTCCAGAGGCAGAGGCAGGCAGATCTCCGTGAGTTTGAAGCCAGCCTGGTCTACATAGCAAGTTTCAGGTCCAACAATGCTACAGAGTGAGACAAGAGCAAAAACATAAACAACATCAAAAGAACCTGCCAAATGGAGGGTAAGAACAGAAAGTTCTGTAGGAAGACAGAGTCCTAAAATGGAAGCAGTCTGCATCCTCAGAACCCTGATCAGCTGAAAAATGCCAGACCAGAAACACCAGCCAACAGCACATGCTCATGAGGAAGGGAAAAGATAGGGCTAGCCTTGTGAATGCATTTGATTCAACCTGAAGCCACAGGTGCTCAGGACCTAGCCCAGCCCTGCCAGCTTTTTCAGATAAACTGTTTCATGAAATCTCCCAACTGATGCTAGCACTAAGCTTCTGGAGACCACTCCACAGAACCACCATTTCTAGCATAAAATTGGGACTATGAAGAAACACCCTTAAGATCACATCTGAACTAGTACATATGAAATCAGTAAATTCCTTTGAGCCAAATGCACTTTAAATTTTTTAAATTGTTATTGTATGTGTATGAATGTTTAGCCTGCGTGTTTGTCAGGGTACCACACGCATGCCTGTTACCCGTAAAGGCTAGAAGAGGGCATTGGATCACCTGGTGCTGGAGTTGTAGACAGTTATGAGTTGTCATATGGGTGTTAGGAATCAAACCCAGGTCCTCTGGAAGAGTAGCCAGTGCTCTTAATGGCAGAGCCATCTCTCCTTCCCCCCAGATGTTCTGGACATGGTCAGTTTTCACTTCTGTATACTTTGCCATTTAGGGATAGCAATTAGGTCAACAGCTAGTGTTAGACCTGAGAAAAGTATCATTTCCACAACTGTCTGATTAAGCAAGCTTTATTTAGACAGGCCAGCCGGCTGCCTCACCCTAAGTTGGGATTTTAGAAAGCAGCCCCTCACTGGCTTTTGAGGTCCCTTTTATGGTCCTTTTGAGGTCCCTTTTATGGTCCTTTTGAGGTCCCTTTTAATGATGACAGAAGACAGCTGTTGAGATAATTAGCCGTTAGCACTTGGACAGAAGAGTGGGCGACTCAGGGCTCAAGGCTTCTTGTTGGGTAGATAAGTGCAAGAATCCATCCTGTGGAAGTGGGGGTCATCACAGCTGTTCAGAAGTTTAGCAAGGCAAAATAGTGGGTATACATACATCATGAGGTTACAAGTTCAGCATAGGTTGAAAACATGGTTTGCAGGATACATTAGGCTTAGGAAACAGAAACTTATTCTTATAAGGTCTGGAGACTTAATAGCAATGTGTAACAATATGGCTCCTTAGCAACAATGTGGCTCCTGTTTTGGTTCCACACTAGCCTGTGAGAAAATATGCATATGGAGTTCCCAACACACACACACACACAACATCACAGACAGATCTCATCCTGGCCAGTTCTGTTTCTGACTATGGTTTACTAAGCATCTCCTTTGTGAGTGAATATGTAGCCACCGGTGATTTAAACACGAACAAAGCAGCCCCTGTACTGGGTTACACCCTGGTGAGGAGACCTACACATAGTTCTATAGTGATGTCCAACAGACATACCTTCAAGGAGTGTGGGTGACTCAAAGGCGTCTACCTCATTAGAAAGGCATCCCCAGCATGGACAGCTAGCCAGGGATGCTGCATCGCTAATCCTCCCAGAACAATGTAGTCGGTCGGCTCCTCCTGAGCCAGCATCCTTTCTCCCACAATTGTTTGCAATGGGAAGCTCACCTGGACGCTTTGTGAGTGTCACACTGGAAAGCTTCATTAGCTTCCTGAGTTTTATGAGCCTCCCTCCTCTCTCCAGGAGGCAAATGCAAACAAGTGTGAGTAACCTCTGAGCACAGTTTTAGTGGAGGTCAGATAAAGCATCATTCTGACTCCTTGCTTTGGCTCTCCATCTGTAAACATGTCCTATGTTGAAGCATATCTAGTGCCAGGCTTCATGGAGCAGATGTTAATCAACAGCTCTCATGGATCACCAGCTAATTACCCATTGAGAGAATGCAAAATATAGGTAAACCCCTTTCAACAAGAATTTGAGCTCCGTTACACATACATCTCCATGTGTTGGCCAACATCTGCTAGTATTATGCAAATACTTGGGCAAATTCATCATGTAATGTTAGATTTAAAGTAAATGTCAATTTATTTTATTTCTCCCTGAAGTCAACAAAGGTCTTGTGGACCATACCTTGAGACTACACAAATCTCTATGTTTCTCAAACTTCTGCCCACTGTACTCAGCATTGGTCAGTGGGTTCACCTACAATTATCACTGTGGATGTTGTCTGGTGGCCATTTTCTATGTCCAGCATTATCTGCACATGTACTTCTCGAGAAAGGAGCTGTTACTTTGTCATACATGGTTTTCACTATTATTATATACTTGAGAATTTACCTAAATACTAAACTGTATCCTTAACTCCAAAATTGACACTCTGTTAATCATTCATAGGCATGCACACAGTGGCAAACAAGTGTGAACATCCCTGTGCACATTCCTAGCAAGGTCAAACAAAACATACCTACTTTTTTATTTCATCCCTTTTTGTGTTTTATTCAGTCATTTTGCTGTTCAAATTGTATTCAAACTTAACCCACAAGTGCTACCTTGTGATACTAAGCACAAGAGTGTGACAGGACTATGCACTTGAGACTTCATCCAGGCATGAGTTATACAGCGTTAGTGAATCAAGAGACATACAGATAGTATAAAACAAGATACTTGACCAAAGTGCATAAGTATAAGGATCTCAGATTCACATTTGCTCCTGCAAATATTTTTAGATTGAGATGCCTCAGCATTTCTAAAGATACTCTAGTAGAACACTATTTTAAGAGACTTAAGTCACCGATGTAAGAAAATGTCCATTAGGTACTGATACACACATAATTAGTGTCCAGAACCAACAATGCAATATTTTATATATTAAATCCTCCCTATATGATAAGGAAATATGGTAATTCGTTGGATGTTGCTGACTCCATTAAGAACTTTGATTTCTGCCCCATTTTATGAGTGATATCACCTGAGTCACTTAGGAAGAACAGGATGAGGGGAACAAGCCATGTAGTTCACGTCTCTCAGAGTGTGAGAACCACTCTGCGGGGGTGTCAGGGAGAGGCACTGGAGAGAGAAGTGAATGTGAATCCCTCTAGCTAATGAAATAATTTCTCCTCCTCACTTTCTCACATGACAAACTCATTGATTATTGGGACAGAGAAAAAATGATGAGAAACTAGGGTGGTGACAGGAATACAGTGGTGTCCTGTGGTGTCTTACATGCTACTACTTCTTTGCTTTGATTTCCAGGAGGCAAGGTTTTTTTGTCAAAAACATTGAAACTTACACATTTTGAAGAATAAATATTATATTTGTAATTGTTTGATCAAAGTCTAATAACTCTTTTGATCTTTTCCTTTTTATTAAAAATAGATTCTTTTTTCATACAGTGTACCCTGATTACAGTTTCCCCACCCTCTACTTCTCCCAGTTCCCCTCCCCTCCAGACCCACTCCCTTCTGTCTCTCATTAGAAAAGAACAGGCTTCGCCGGGTGGTGGTGGCGCACGCCTTTAATCCCAGCACTCAGGAGGCAGAGGCAGGCGGATCTCTATGAGTTCAAGGCCAGCCTGGTCTACAGAGCGAGATCCAGGAAAGGCACAAAGCTACATAGAGAAACCCTGTCTCGAAAAACCAAAAAAAAAAAAAAAAAAGAAAAAAAAGAAAAGAATAGGCTTCTAAGAGATCACAGCCAAACATGACAAAATAAAATATAATAAGATAAAACGGAAACCATCATATCAAAGTTCGACAAGAAAAGTCAACAGAAAAAAATAAGAGCCAGAAGAGAAGGCACAAGAATCAGAGACCCACTTGTTCACACATTCAGGAGTCCCACAAGAGTACTAAACCTAAAGCTATAGTACATATGCAGAGGACCTGGTGTAGACCGGTGCCGGCCCTGTGAGTTCCTCTTCTGTCTCTGTGAGCTCACATGAGCTTTGCTCAGTTGATGTAGAGGGCCTTGTTCTCCTGTGTCCTCCACCCGCTCTGTCTCCCCTGACTCCTTTCGGTCCCTCTTGTTCGGGGTTCCCTGAGCTCTGAGGTGGAGACACCCCACCGTGTAATGTCTGGCTGTGTGTCTCTGTCCCGCTCTGCTGCAGGAGGAAGCTTCTCTGATGATGGCAGAATAAGGCTTCTATCTAAACTCATTTGATTTTTTCAACTAATGAACAAATGAATTCACGCAGTTTGAATAGTAAAGTCCAGTGTTAATGAAACTCACTTAGCACAGGACTAGTGTGACCTCTTATCTCCTGGGAGTTCTGGACTCACCAGTGAATAGCTTCCTTTTCTAGGCCCCATTTAATCAGTTTTAACATGAGAACACTTCAGATCGTATCACCTAGGGTTATAATGAAAATAAAATGATTTAATATACGTACAAGGCTTGGAACCAGGTCCAATAAATGCTCTACATACAAGAACTCTCACCATGATGCAACTTTTTTTCCTCTCGAGATGAGATAGGATTTCTCTGTGTACCAACCCTGGCTGTCCTGGAACTCAGGCTGGTCTTGATTTGGTCAAATCTCAGAGATTTGCCTGCCCCTGCCTCCTGAGTGCTGGGATTATAGGCATGGGCCACCACTGCCTGATTATGATGCAACATTTTAACCACAACAAAAAAACCCGGTGGGTGTGCTTCTACATTGAAGAAACGTGTCAAGAAGCGAGAGAAAAACACAGCAGGATTACTGAGAGCCTTCTGCCCAGCGGCATGGTAGTGATCACCATCCCCTGTATTAGTCTTCTTTCTCTTGTTAAATTTCCTACAACCGGTCTTGAAACATGGTGTTTTATAAGCCAGTCGAGATAAAAAGACTGCAAATCCACAAATAAGTGCTTTTATATCTTCTTTTCCTTTCAATGATACATTGTCTCATCCTTATCCTCTGGACGAGCAGATCTGCACGTCAGGGCAGATCATTTCCACCCGGTCTTGACTGATGTTACAGCATGTTTAGAAGGTGTCTTTGCGGTCAGGAATGAAAAACAATAAAACTTAATCCAGGAGGAGCAGATGAGAGAGTTCTGCCGGTAGCGGCAAAATGAGCGCCAAGGAAGAGGCTGGCTCTGAAGACCTGAGGGAGGAAACGGGGCCAGGATTCTCACCAACGAGGGTGAGGCACCAGCAGACGAGCTGAACGAACTGAGCAGGTTTTTGACTGTGGCAAACTTTGTGTAAGTACCGTCCGTAGGAGTTTTGTTAAAACCCATCAGAGACTTTTCCATTCTGGCCGAGCATATGAAGAGCTCAGAGGTTGCCACAGCATCCTAACAGCAGGGTGGTCCAAAGCTAAACACACAACATGCAGAAAATGAAGACCTCTTCTTGAATCTAGGAGATTCACACCTGGGGCAAACTGCTCTCCCTCAAGAAGAAACACAGTAGACACTTAGACGACAGCTTTCCTGAAGAGAAACTCAAAACCCTTGGGAAGAGCCAGTGCTGAGCCAGGGATCAACTGGTCAATCACTAGAGGCCCTGCCCCCACCCAGCCACCCCCATCCCAGACCCTGCCATCAGGGGCCTCACACATTTACAGATCCTGGGTCTCCACCAGTTTCTCACATACTGGAGAAAAATTGCCTCATGCTCCAACAGGGTGAGGAAGAACTATTTTGGAATACATCAGAGCATTTTGTGCTTGTCTTAACAAGGTCTGACACCAGGAGAAACTATTTTACCAGAATCTAACCTGCTTAGAGCCTGTCTAACCTGGGAGAGGGAAAACACTCAATTCCAGGCCCCTCCAGCCGTTCTGTCTTACCTAAGAGAGGAAAACACAGAAGCCCTCTTGGAGCTTACAGTTCACAAAGCAGTGGAGGCCGACCCCAGAATGCTTCTCATTCCCACCTCACCATATTAGTCCCAGGTTTGTTTACAGGGTTAATTTTGTATACTCCCTCATGCCTGGCTACTAGGAAAGCACTCCAGGCATATTATAAAACACGCATAAGGGGCAGATTCGGACTCAGCTGTGGCAGGGAAGTTGCGTCATTATAACGGAATTTAAGGCAGCTGTGATTCACCTGCTGCTGATGCTATTGGAGAAAGTGGACAGCATTCTGTAACAGACCAAAGCAAGCAGAGTGAGAACGTCTAAGACAGAACCTGGAAACAAACAAACAAACAACAACAACTGACAACACAGCAGAAGAATCTTCTGAGATTGAGATTCTCAATAGAAATCTCCAAAATTGGAGAAAACAAAAACCTGAAGGTTTAAAAAAATAAAACCAGATTTTAAAAAAACTGTGACGTAAATAACCATAGAAGACAGACATGCACATAAAGAAACTCACTGAGGGAGTGAAAGCAAAGCACAAAAAATATTGTTAACCATAATGCCTTGTCAGGCATGGTGGCACACAATCCTAGTGCTTTTATTCCAGCTGTCAGGAGGCAGAGGCAGGAAATCTCTGAGCTTGAGGCCAGCCTGGTCTACAGAGTGAATTCCAGGATGGCCAGGGCTACACAGAGAAACCCTGCCTCAAAAAATAAAAACAAAAACAAAAAACCAATAATGCCTAAGAAGTTCTTGTAAGTTAATGTCAAGCACAAAGTCACAGATTTGTGAGACTCTAAAACACCAAGACCAAGCAGGATTAAAACAAACAGAAACACCAACAAAAATAACAAAAGACACCTCAAATAGACATATTTCTTTAAATGCAAGCAAATTATAGGTTAAAAAAACACTGAAAGAAGCTAAGGAGGAATTCTGTTTTCCATAGAGACGAGCAAAGATAAGGACTGTATCTAATGTCTCTTTTAAAATCCACACAAGCAGGAAATGTTGAGTGGATATTTCTGGTGTCGAGAGAAATGAGCAATCAAGCTAAAACACAGAGCCGTTCTGATTTCAGTTCTTCAGAAATAAAGAAAATGTAAGCATTTTCTCCAAACAAAATTTGAGGGATCTGTTGTGAATGAACAAGTTTTCAAGAAGTATTCTTGGGTTGGTGAGATGGCTCAGGAAGTAAAGGTGCTTGTCACACAAACCTGGTGACCCAAGTTCTATCCCCAGGTTGTACAAAGGTGGGAGGAAAGAAGCGACCCCTACAGAATTTTTCTTCGACCTCCACATAGGTCCCCACACATCATGCACAGTACACATCTTAATCACTATGTTCGGCTTCTGGGGTCCTTTATAGTTTCTCAGATATACCTGGCAAATATATTCTATCTACAGGCTGTCTTTTCACAGCTGAATGTTTCCTTGGCTGTGCATAAATGTTTTAATTTAAGGACACCCCCAAATCAAAATCCCAAGTATTTTGTGTATACAAACCAACTGATGCTGAAGTTTATATGAAGAGACGAAAGATCAATGATAAACGACATAATATCAACTCAACGCAGCAGAAAAGAGTTGGAAGACAGACCCAGAGACTTCAAGGTGTATTATAAAATTGCAACAATCAAGACAACGTGGTACTTGGTGAAAGAATAAAGAAACAGATCAATGAAACAGAATAGAAAGCCAGTAATAGACCCAAGGGCATATAGACAACCAATCTTTGAGAAAGAAGTAGATGCAGTACAACGTAGAAAAGAAAAGATTTGAACAAATTACACTTGAATAACTGGGAATTCACATGCAAAATATTTTTTTTTTAAAGAATCTACGCTTACATTTACTCCCTTCACAAAAGGAGCTCAGAGAGACACAGAACTATGGACACAAAACCATAAAACTCCTTGAAGCTAAGAGGAAAAAGAAAGTCTGGGTGACTCTGAATTTGAAAATTATGTTTTAGATAAAACACAAAATATACAATTTGTGAAGGGAATATAGTTAACACGGCAGAATTTTTTAAAACTAAATATTTCTGCTCTATAAGACATATTAAGATCAGGAAATAAAAATCGACAGAGAAAATGCTCAGGCAAGATGCATAATAAAGGACTAACATGTCATCTGAAGCACACACAGAATTCATACACCCAACAATACAAAGACAACTTGACTTAAAATGTGATCTAAACACATTAACACCATGTTGGAGAAGATATACAAGTCACAAGCTTATGAAAAGATGGTTAGAGGAATAGAAATTCAAATTCAGTACCATTACACCCTCTTAGAACAGCCCAAATCCAGAACAACACCGAAGGCTCCACCATGGGTGTGGAACAGAAGACTTCTCATTCCTTGCTAGTGGGAATGTAAAATGGTACAGCTACTTTGGAAGGCAGTTGAGTAGTTTCCTATAAAAATAAGCATACTTCTACTTTCAAATTCAGCAATCATGTTTCTTGGTATTTACCCAAAAGAATAAAAAGTGTTTATGTTCACATATAAATATACACATGAATGCTTATAGCAGCTTTACACCAAATGAGAAAGGAACCAAGATACCTTTAGTAGAAGGATGTATGAATAAGCTATCATGGGAGCTGGAGAGATGGCTTAGTAACTCAGAGTACATACTGCTCTTCTGGAATCCCAGGCTCAGTTCCCAACACTACACCAGATGGCTCACAACCACCTGTAATACCATCCCTAGGGGGATACAACACCTCTAGCTTCTTCGAGGAACAGCACATAGCCACATACAGAGAGACACAGACACAGACAGACAGACACACACACACAGACACACACATTCACACTAAAAATAATAAAATAAAACTTTGAAAAATAAGCTGCTATATATCTAGACATTGGAAAGTTATTCAACACTAAGAAAAAGATGAAGCATAAAACTATAAAATGATGAGAAGGAAACTTAGGTTTGCATTAGAAAGTGAAAGGGTGTTTGAACAGAGTACATACCACATGACTTCAGCTTTATAACCTCCTGGCTACCTTTCCCACCTTTTGAAGGGTTCTTAGGAGGAGGAGAGAGGGATTGGAAAATATTAGGTAGAAAGAGAAACCTAGCCGACGAGAAGAAAGACAGAAACACAGGATAGCTTTGGGAGGGCCTGGATCAATACTCAACAGCCTCGAAGATTCATTGAAAAGGCTTCTTATAACATGCCAAGGGGAGAGGCAAAAGACCTCCCCCTTGCAACAAAGCACACTGTACAGCCAAGTGTAGACCCTTCCAAATACCTGGTAAACACGCTCATGGCCAAATCATCTCCTTATGCAGCCCTTTTAGGAAAAGCAAGCTCAGATTCTCTGGCCCTGAGTAATTTGGGTCTCCACAACAATCAAAGATCATTGATTTCCAGGATTAGGGGGAAAGAGGCATTTCTTATTAGGTATAGTGATGCTAAATACCTATAACTGTATGTTTTTATAAATCCATGGTGCACATAACAGTAATGAACCCTAGTAAACTGTAGATAACAGTCATGTGCCAGTAGAGTCTCATTAATTGCAGCATGGGTACCACCCCAGTGGGGAGTTAGATGAGGGAGGCTAAGAATGGGGGTATATGGGAAGTCTCTATAATCCACTCGATTTTGCTATGAATATAAAACTCCAAAAACCCAAAGTCTATTTCAACATTTTACTGGGAGCTGGAGAAAGTGGCTCACATTGGTCTTTCCAGCACTCGAGAGGCGGAGGGAGCAGGATTGCCACAAGTTCAAAGCCAATCTAGGTACATAATGATTTCCACACCAGTGTGGCTACAGGGTGACACTCTGTCTCACAAACAAACAAAAATAAACCTATTAGGTTTGCAAAAGAAGAGATAATGAGTCAGAGTTTACCAAGGCAAATGAGTCTTTCTATGTGGTTGAGTCTCCTCGCTTGAGGGCTCCTTTCCAGCCATGCTCATGGGTTAATGATTAATTTAGATTTATTTTGAAAGATTGTGAAGAGACTTCTGACCGTGAAAAGTAAACAAACAACCACTGGATTCTATAAGGAATTTTCTATTCACACTTCCTACTTCTTACTCAACCACAAAGTTGTCATTTAGGACTGCTATTTTCAGTGTTACCCATATAACTGTGAAGCTGACACCTACTGAAGGAACTGCCAATGACCTTGTGTAACCCCAGGCAGACTGGGAGCTGCCTCCCCTGACCTCCTCCCTTGGATCCAGAACTGCGCTTCAAACAGGATGCTTCTGAGGCTACCTAGCAGTCATCACCCAGACAAAATTTCCAGTGGGGTGAACTCTTGACGATTACTCAACCACTTGTAGTAGTTACTACTTAATCCTCCCCAGGCCTGTTTGCCACAGCTGATCACAGAGAAAGGTTCAGCCAGTGACCACAGGAAAGAATCAAGTTCCCAGGAAAGCCAGGAATCGGATCCCTGAAACCAGTGAATTGGATGGCTGTCCCTATCGAGTTAGAAGAGCGTTAGGATTAGACCTTTGCAAACTAAGGTCTGGACAGCTATAAATACAACTGAAAACAGAGTTTAAGTTGACTGACTTCTATTTTTAGGCCGAACAAAAGATGCTTGTTGATGAAGCTTAAGTGAATTACCGCTTTAATTCATCGATGTGTCTATGTGAGTGCATGCACAAGTATGTAGGTGCCTGCAGAGGCCAGATGACTTTGGCTCCCCTGGAAGATTGAGTTACAGGTCATGACATGCTGTCGAATGTAGGTATTGGGAACCGAACCCTGGCCCTCTGGAAGAGCAGCAGGCACTCTTACCCATTGGGCCATCTCTCTGGCCCCCCAAATGAATTATTAAGAGCTACTAAATGTGTTGTTAACAAACTAAACTTAGTGTATTGCCAGAGCTTACAGGGAATTTATTCCTTTTCCTGAAATGACTCAGTGCCAAGCAGTTCTTGCCAGTGTTTGCTCACTCCCATTGGGCACACCCCATATGCAAATCAAATCCTTGAAAGCCTTTGGTAAGGTGTTGAGAATCAAATCCTTGAAAGCCTTTGGTAAGGTGTTGAGAAAGGACCCTCATCACTGTTGATTTGAGTCAGCCAGGCCTGTAATTACCATTATTATTTTTTTTCTTAACTGTAAGTTTTTCTTACTTTAACGACTTCAGTGTGGAGGTAGTTAGCCACAGGTTGTTAATAGCAACCAATTCTGAGTTTTAGTCCACTCCCTGCCCAATCCAGGGGTCTTTAGGTGCTCATTTGTTATCCTTAGGACCTTTTAGAAACAGATATTACATCATTATCCTTAGGATCCTTTAGAGACAGATACGACTATGTGTATCTATAGTTGAAAAACTAAGGAACAGAGAACTAGATAACTTATCTAAAATGACACAGCAGGGTACTGCAGAGCTAGTGTTGAGCTCCCAGTCTTTACTATAGTTTAGGGGTCAGCAAGTGTTTTCTGTAAAAGATCGAATAGTAGAATTGGGGTTGTGTTGGTTGGTCATATGGGCTCTACTAAACTCTCCTGTCAGGAACCAACGCACCCCCCCCCAAGCAGTCATAGACATTATATAAACAAATGAACACAGCTGTGTTACAATAAAACTTTATTTATAAATACAGGAAGCCAGGAGGACTTAGAACTCTTGAGAGCTTGTTTGAAGGTTCTAGCAGGAGAGCACAGCTACTAATGTACACTTGACCGAAGAACTGTCCTCCTCTATTCAGGGAAGATTGTCCTCTTCGATCAAGCACACAGCTTCAGGAGGGACACCTACATGGAGCGGTGAGGGAGTGAGGGGACAAACACCCAGCCAACCAGATTAGCTGAATCAACCCTGGCCATCAATGGGGTGACAGATGTCACAGCCAGATCGCCCTTACATTCAGGACTTAGAACTCTTTCCCACCACACCATTAACTGTTTCCTTCTTAGCTTCACTGGAACACATATAATCAAGAGAATAAAATGCTTTAACAGTCAAAGTAAGACACAAAGAAGATACTGCAGTTCAAATATTATTTACTTATACCTTTATTGGTAATATATATACATACATACATATTTATATATCCTGCACAGCAACACTTTCATTGGGGATGTGAGGAAGATTTGCTTGCTTTTTTTCCCCCCTTAGAGCTGTAATCAAAGTGAGCACGATAGGTTTATTGGACTGTATAAACTTATTTGCAGTGTTCCAGGATATAACATCATTAATCATTAAGCTCATTTTTTTTTTCTTCTTCCATGACAGGATTTCTCTGTGTAGCCCTGGCTGTCCTGAAACTCACTCTGTAGACCAGGCTGAACTCAAACTCAGAGATCTGCCTCTGCCCCTGCCTCTGAGTGCTGGGATTATTATGTTCCACCTTACCCAGCTTAAGTTCATTATGTTAAAGGAAGTACAGAATCCACATGTTGGATGGTGCTGATGCTTTATCTAACCAAGTAGGAACATGTGAGGTACAGAAGCCAAGGGATGCTTTGAGCTACTTAGGATGGCTGTAGTTGGAAACTGGTTGAGAGCCTCTGTGCTGAAGGAAGGAGACTACTAAGCCTGCAGAGCCCAACCATGCCTGGGAGACTTTAGGTGGCCGCAGCAGGGAGTGTAGCATTTTGTTTTGGTTGGCATTGGTCTAAGGCAATGGTTCCTGCTGAGGGCTGAGTTGGGTTTTCCCCAATTTCATAAAGCGAAGGTCAAATCCCCTTCAGAATGGATTCAGACAGGCCTTTGAAGGAGAAGGCTAAGGTTAAATGAAGCCATTAGGGTAGGACCTAAATTCAGTGGAAGTCCTGTCCTTATAAAAGGGCAAGATACCCTCTGTAACATGAATCTTAAAAGGTCTTATTAATAGAAAAAACCGAGAGCCAGATATTGGGGTGAAAGCTGAAAGATCAGAGAAACAAAACAAGACAGCCACATTCTTACCCCTTCCAAATCCTCAGCCTCCAGAGAGTGAGTTCCTGTTTCCTCACGCCTTCTATACCTTTCTCTGCCCAGACATCACTTCCTGGGATTAAAGGTGTGTTTGCTTCCCAAGCAAAGGCATGAGATCTCAAGTGCTGGGATTAAAGGTATGTGCCACCACTGCCTGGCTCTGTTTCTCTAATATAGCCCAGTGTGGCCTTGAACTCACAAAGATCCAGATGGATCTCTGTCTTCCGAGTGATAGGATTAAGGGTGTGTGCCACCACTGTCTGACCTCTATGTCTAATCTAGTGGCTGGCTCTGTCCTCTGATCCCCAAGCAAGTTTATTAGGGTACACATTCTCCCTCCCTCCTTCCCTGCTTGCCTACACCCCTGTCCTCACACACAGACAGTGCCATGTACAGACGTGGAGTTAAGACAGACTTCTGTAAACTAGGAAGATGGACCCCACCAGAAACTGCTGTGGATCTGGGGTTGTGCAGAGATTCACCAATCTGACTCAAGTTTTGGGTTTTAGTATTAATTAGATTATTACATTAGATGTTTTAGTATTACTAATTAGTAGTAATTTAGTTTCAGTATTTAATTAGAGGCTTTATTAAATACTGGTACTGGTTAGCCGAGGTACCAGGACTGCAACCCAGAGTGCTCCCAATAGATGCAGGATCTAGTCATATCCTAGGGCTTCTAAAGGCAAAAACTGTAAGATTACATGTATTTTGTCTAATTTTAACATATATGTCTTGCAGTTGTCCCAGTCATTGAGCAGAGTAAGCAAGTTTGATTACAAAAGCAGAAACAGCAGTTAGTCTTATGACCATTAGAAAAGCAAATTTTACAAGATCAGCCAATTTTAAGAATAGTCTTTAACATCAGAGGGAAAAAAGGAAATGAGCTGCTAGAATACAGCCTGTATACATCAGGGGCTTAGATGTTAGAGGCATTTTTTTTTTTTTTTGCTTTGTGGTCTCTCGAGCATAGTGTGTCTGAATGTAATGTTAACCATCACATTACCAACTCTCTTTCTCCCTTAATTTTGGCTTTCTAGATTCCAGAAGTGCTAGAAAGGCTGTCATTGAAGCCAACCAACCTACAGTCTTTTTTTATGGCAGCTCCAGCTGACTAATAGAAGTTCCCAACATTTGAATGTAAAAAATTATACAAATGCCTTCAAACTATTTATTGTATATTCACTACAGTTGACTGTGGTTATATATGAATACATATATACTCATATATAACATATAATATATACATACACATAGAAATTCAATAATTCTTTAGGATATTACCAATAGTAATAATATGTGACTATTTGATATTTGAGAGAGGGAAGTAATTTCTTATTTAGCCTGAAGATAATGCTAATCTGTTCTCACAGTCAATTCCCTTACAATTATATCTCCATAGAACTCCTGGCCCGCTCAGTCTTTGAGATAAGAATCCTCTACTCCCAGCCTCTTCTGAGTCCAATTATATTAGCATTGCCTGCCTAAGCCCCGCTTTCATAGCTCTCTCCTTGACCGAGGACATGACACTCATAGAATAACTTGTGTCAGTCACTGTTAGAAGAAACCTTCTAGTTATAGGCATAGGCAGGAAAGAGTTTAAGCCAGGAAAGAGTCATAGTATTAAAAGCAGACTGACCTGCCACAATCTAACTTATCACATATACATCTTATTTGCTACAGACTGGAAGATCACAGGACAGAGGGACAATTTCTTTATTTTAGACCTTCCTAATGCTGCAACCCTTTAATATAGTTCTTCATGTTGTGGTGACCCCCAACCATAGAATTATTCCATTGCTACTTCATATGGGTTGCAATGGTGCAGCTCTACCCAATGTGCCTCTCACATTCTTCTATCAGGCTAGACTATCATGTGGTTTCAATAGCAGACCTCCTACTGTGGTTGATATATTGTGCACCCCAACAAACTTATCTGGGGTTCATAGAATAGAACAGGCACTATATAAAACATAGAGGTTAGGCATTGGTAGCATATACCTTGAATCCTAGCATTCCGGAGGCAGAGATCCATCTGGACCTCTGAGTTCAAGGCCACACTGGAAACAGCGAGGCATGGTGACACACACCTTTAATCCCAGCACTTGAGATCTCATGTCTTGCTTGGGAAAGACACACACCTTTAATTCCAGGAAGTAATGCCAAGAAGCAGAAAGGTATATAAGGCTTGAAGACCAGGAACTAGAGGCTTTTAAACTTTTAGGCTTTTTAGAAGCAGTTCAGCTGAGATCCATTCGGATGAGGACTCAGAGGCTTCCAGTTTGAGGAAACAGGATTGGCTGAGAAGTTGGAAAGGTGAGGTTAGCTGTGACTTGTTCTGCTTCTCTGATCTTTCAGAATTTACCCCAATAGCTGGCTCCCGGCTTTTTTATTTAATAAGACAGTTTAGCAATTTGTGTTACATCCTACCTTCATCAGTTACTTTGCCATAGCAATGAGAATATTTTAACAATAATAAAAGTTCTAAAACCAGAGCTTTTAGCCTGGGTCGTCATCAGTAACACCTAGCGAGTTTTTCAGATTATGGATATGGTGGTTTGAATGAAAAATGTGCCCCACAAACTCAGATATTTGAATACTTGGTCCCCAATTGGAGGTGCTGTTTAGGGACTGTGGTTGTCTGAATGTAATTGATGTCCATAAGCTCATGGGGAGTGGCACTATTAGGAGGTGTGGCTTCGTTGGAGTAGGCGTGTCCTTGTTGGAGGAAGTGTGTCACTGTAGGGGTGGGTTTTGAGGTCTCATATGTGCTCAAGCCACATCCAGTGTCTCAAACCACTTCCTGCTCCCTGCAAGTCAAGATATAGAACTCTCAACTCTTTCTCCAGCATCATGTCTGCCTGCATGCTACCCTGTCGCACCATGATGATAATGGACTAAACCACTGAACTGTAGGCCACCCCAATTAAATGTTTTCCTTTATAAGAGTTGCCGTGATCATGGTGTCTCTTCACAGCAATAGAAACCCTAATTAAGACAGGGGTGTTAGGTGGTGTGGCCTTGCTGGAGAAATGATGACACTGGAGAAGAGCTTTGAGAGTACATGTTTCACTTTACTTCCAGTTCTGTCTCTGCCTCATGTGTTTGGTTGAAGATATGATCGTGCTCAGCTTCTTGCTCTGGCCGCCATGATGGACACCTATCTCTTTGGAACTGAAGGTCTAAATGAACTCTTCATTCTGAACGTTGCCATGGTCATGACGTTTTATCAAAGCAACAGAAGTTGATACTGAGGGTGGGCTGTTGTGAAGAACATGACCACGTTGTTTGGAGGAATGTGGAAGACTAACTAGAAAAGCAGTTGAGTGCCGTGAAGGACTGTTCTAACAGGAGTCTGGAAGACAGTAGTCTAGAGCAATGCAATGGGGAAAGATCTAGATTTCATAGGTAGCAAGGACTTCAACAGCAACTGGGCTAGAGGTTATTCTTGTGATATTTTTATGAAGAATCTGGCTACTGCCCTTGTCCCAAGAGCTTACCCAAGGCTAACTTTAAAAGTAATAGACTAATTTCTTTGGTGGAGAAATTGTAAGACAATGTAATGTTTTGAACATTTAAACAGTGTTAGGACTGTGAAACACTATAGGGTCATTTGGAGTTAGACTAAATGCTTTTTGTTTTTTATTATTATTATGACATGGTCTTGAGCCTATGGAGACCTGGTAGTGACATGTGGTGGCTTGAATAAGAAATGTCCTTCACAGTCTCAGGGGTTTGAACACTTGGTCCCTAATTGGTATACTGTTTGGAATGTAAGGCCTTGCTGGTGGAAATATATCACTAGGGATGAGGAGAAATAGGAGTCAAGTATACATAGCCTGATCTTATTTCCAATTGACTCTGCTTCATGTTTGCAGTGGAAGATGAAACCTCTCAGCTTCCTGCTCCAGCTGACCACCTACCACCTGCTGCCACGCCACCCTCCACGATAGACTCAGCCCTCTGGAACTGTAAACCTAAATAAACTCTTCCTTCTATAATTTTCTTTGATCATGGTATTTTTATCACAGCAACAGAAATATAACATACAGAATAGGTAACAACTCTTCTGTGGCCCTCTGTTGGGAATGATGAAGCCATTTGGGTACAGCTTCCCAGATTAACAGTTAATAGCCATGCTAGATGCCAATCACTAATGGCCTCCATTAATGTCCCTTGTAACCTCTCACTTGGCCCCATGACATGACATGCCTCCCACTCTTATTCTCAGCTCCCCAAAGTCACCTATTCTGGCCACTTGGTTGTAACTAACATGACAGAAACTTAGATCAGCTTCATGATTCTGTTCAGGTGGCTTTCTAGAAGAAGAATATGAGTGGCATATGGGTTACAGCAGAATCATCTCAGCTGTAGGAAGGCTAGACTAGTTGCCTTCAGCCTACTTACCAGCTGATTACAGATACATAAATAAGCAAAGCTCCGATTAATCAGGACAAAGAAGCATCTGCAGAATCACCCAGGGGAAAAACTATAATAAGTGACTATCATGTAAGCCACTAAGGACAGGTAAGTTGCTCTACAACACAGCTAACAGTTGCAACCATCATGACAAACAATGACCAGAAGAACAGACAGCTGAGATTGACGTCTGTGATTGATGGATGTCAGTGAGTTTTGTAGAAACTCTAAGTTGCGCCGGGCAGTGGTGGCGCATGCCTCTAATCCCAGCACTCGGGAGGCAGAGCCAGGCGGATCTCTGAGTTCGAGGGCAGCCTGGTCTACAGAGCGAGATCCAGGACAGGCACCAAAACTACATGGAGAAACCCTGTCTCGGAAAAAAAAAAAAAAAAGGAAAAGAAACTCTAAGTTGCAAATTTGTGGGATTTGGAAAAGAAAAATAAAGGGAGTGTTTCCACAGTTAGGGGTCTGGGAAATGTGAAGTCAAAACTCAGTCTAGCTAGCTTTTTTGTTGCAGGATGTCAAAGCCTTTAATATGATTGATGGTAAATCTTCCAAAGGAAGGGCTGATAAGCAATGTTTCCCAATCTTGTGTGGCCACAGAACCTTCTCTATCTCCCACCTTGTGCTGAGAATTGTGTAATATGTCATAGAATATACTTTTGGGATAATTGAAGATGAATTGTTTTTCATTCTGCTTCAGGCATCTCAGAGGGTTGAAGTATGCACACTCTTGAACAAAACAGGCCAAGAGATTAGAATTAAACGAAGGGCCAAGGAAGATTCTGTCAGCAAAGAGACAATCCCAAAACAGATGTGACAGCTTTGTGATGTGGACCCAAAGCCCAGGCCTGAGAGCGCTCACGAGTTGAACTGGGAACCTGGAGGGCTTTGGTGGTGACTAGTTACCTTCACTGGAATTGTTCTCCTCTGACATGACAAAGGATTCAGATTGCTTCTTTCAGATACATTAGTGAGACAGTTTCCTGTGTCAGCTTTGCCTAACTTACAGTGGCAGGTGGTTTATTTAGACACTAACCTAAATAAAGGGGTCACGGTATTTTGTAGATATATTTAACGCTCATAGCTGGTATATTTTATAACCAGGAAAACAGATTATTCTCCATAATATGAGTGGGTCTGTGGGCTGGGAGGGTCCATGGGTGGGTCTGTGGGTAGATAGGTCCATGTGTGAGTCTTGCAAAATCCATGAAAGGTGTTAAGATCAGAGGCTGAGATCTCTCACAAAGGAATTCTGCTTCCACACTGCACTTGAAATGATTGCCTGAGCTAATTCTCAGTCTGCCCTGCAGAAATTTGGCTTTGCAAGGCTCCATAATGACATGAGCAATTCATTAAAATAACTTGCCCCTCTCTGTGTCTGTCTCCGTCTCCCCCTGACCCCCGTGTGTGTGTGTGTGTGTGTGTGTGTGTGTGTGTGTGTGTGTGTGTGTAAAATTAAGTAACTGAGCATGATGGCATATGCCTTTAATCCTAGCATCTGAGAGGAAGAGGCAGGAAGATCTCTGAGTTCCAAGATAGCCAGAATCACATTGTAAGATTCTATTTCTCTTCCCCAATAAATAAGTAAATAAATGAAATCAAATATAATAAAACTATTCAGAAATTCCACTCTAACTGCCTCTTGTCTTGGTTAGGTAAGCTAGCATTAGGTTCTCCAGATGTCCTGTTTGGTTACCGAGGACTTCTCTGGGCAGCCAGCAAAGAGAGAGCTCATAATTGCATTATCATGATAGACAGCCAAGAGGTGACACTGCTCGTATTCCCCTTTTAAGAGAAGCAGATGTGATGAGTCACCTTGGGTGGCATAGGAACCTTGCAGCTGTGCAGTATTTGTAAGGAACTGACAGTCCCTTACGAGTCACAGCAACCCAACTTGGCAGGGCCCTAGCACCTATTTATGGCCTGAAATACAGGGGAAGAGGTCACAGGAGGTGGTTCTCTCTTCTGGAAGTGAGTCAGACATGATAACACTGCAGGTCAGGGGTGACTCCATGTTGGGTTTACTGCAGCATGTTCTCTGAACAACTTCCTGGGACAGAGCTGAACTATGAAAAACTCTGTGTTAATAATCCAACATCCAGTAAGCTGGAAGAAAAAAAAATGAAAAATGGGATTGAAAATGGGAGGGAAAGAATAGGAAATGGAGTCCAGCGACTGGAATACAGAACTGGAACAGCACCCAGCAAGCTAGGCGCTCTGTTCAAATGTCCACCTCACAGTGTTGCAATAGCCACCAGAACTAGTTTTTTTTAAAGAAACAAATTATTTGCCAACTGATCATGGACTTTCTATATTTTATTCAATATCTAGGTCCCAGCATGAGCTTTAAAATGTCCACCTAGGGCTGGGCATGGTGGCATAGGCTTTTAATCTCACCATTCACTGGGGAGGCAGAGATAGGTGGATCTCTATGAGTTGGAGGTCAGCCTGGTCTACATAGATAGTTCTCTCTAGGCCAGCCAGAGCTACCTAGAGAGGTATATCTACTTCGGATATAAAGTACTTCACATTTATTTTCCTCTTACTCTTCCTTTTCTTCTTCTTTTGTTTTTGGAGACAGGGTTTCTCTGCATAACAGCCCTGGCTGTCCTGGAACCTACTTTGTAGACCAGGCTGGCTTCGAACTCATAGAGTTTAACCTGCCTCTGCCTCCTGGGGTTAAAGGCTTGTGCCACTACTGCCTGGCCAGGACATTCTTTTTTTTTTTTTTTTTTTTTTTCGTTTTGGTTTTGGTTTCTTTTCAAGATAGGGTTTCTCTGTGCAGTTTTGGTGCCTGTCCTGGATCTCGCTCTGTAGACCAGGCTGGCCTTGAACTCACAGTGATCCGCCTAGCTCTGCCTCCCAAGTGCTGGGATTAAAGGCATGCGCCACCTCTGCCTGGCTTAGTCAGGACATTTTTATGAGCAGCAGCTATCTAGGTTAAAACAGGAGAATCATTTACATATAAACAATAGCCCAACAGCAGCAATACAAATTGACATTGCCCATTCGGAGATGAAGTCCACTGAGGTTATCTACTTCCAGATAACACAGAAAGACCTGTTGACACCATAGTTACCGGAAGTATATTCAAGGGTTGAGCAGCTGTCCCAGTCAGCCTGGCTGTGGTTTCACTTCTGCCAAAGCCAATAAGACAGCAACAAAAAGCAATGTGTGAGCATTTGAATGTTCTTCAGTGCCTTTCTTGCTTAACAAGAGCCAGGCATTCCTGGTGCAGGTCAGCAAACCACTGATAAGCATGTTGATGAAATTATTAAACATTTAATGTCTAACATCCTGTATCTCCCCTGTGGTCCATTATTTGACTCTCATCCTTAACCATTACAGCTATGGACCTGAACTACACACACTGTTGGCCTTAAATAGGTCCCAAGTCTACTATCTCAACCAACCACACATCAAAAGTATTTGGAAAAAATGCATTATATTAAAGACCAACAGCCTTTCCTTGACATTATTTCCTAAACAATGCATTATTTCAAGTAGTTATAGAGAACTAATATCCTATTAGGCATTATAAAAGAGGCTATTTAAAATATAAGGGAGAATACACTTAGGTTATATGAAAATACAACACCTATGAGGAATTGAGTATCCTCTGATTTTGTTACCTCTGAAAACTGTCTCTAAAAAAAAAGACTATTCTCTATTAATGGCTTTGTTTTATATCTAGGGGCGGGTGGGAAATACTAATTACTACTATAGTGCTGGAGCAGATAAAACTGGGGTTTTGTGATAGAGTGACAGGCTAGAGAAGTCAGTGAAATTGAAACCTGTATTTTAGACGTAGTACTAGGATTCCCCAACAGAATTGATGTATGAAGTATAACCCCATGTACATGAAGTTACCAGCACGTGGTGACTTGGGATTCCTGGAAAGAAGCAGACCCTTCAAGAACACAGACATAAAGGACTAGGACTGTACCAAGACATCACCTAAAAGCAGGATACAATGGCTCATTACCACAGTGTGCACTGTTACTTTAACATAACTAGGCACTACTGCCAGCCAGTGGAGACAAGGCCTCAAAGATCTTAACATACCTAAAGAAGGCACATATCAGCCAAGTCAGGGTTTCTCAGACATGGAGGCATATACAAAAAGAGAATCAGAAAGATATAAGCTCACTGTTCTGAGGTATACTGCGTGACTTAATCTCATACTGCATGGCTTGGTTGCATACTGCATGGCTTGGTCTCACAATGCATGGCTTGGTCTCACACTGCATGGCTTGGTCTCATACTGCATGGCTTGGTCTCACACTGCATGGCTTGGTCTCACACTGCATAGCTTGGTCTCACACTGCATGGCTTGGTCTCATACTGCATGGCTTGGTCTCATACTGCATGGCTTGGTTGCATCCTGTATGGATTGGTCCTGGAAACCTAACAGGGCAATGAAGGAATAAAGACAGGGTCCATGTACAGTAAAGCTGGGATCTGGTGGGCCATGTATTCTAATGGAAATGCACCAACTACATCAGCAACAAGGAACCTCAATTTATTTTAAATGTCTAAATCAAGGAGTGAGTTTATTATATACAGCTGAATAAGGAGTAAGTTTACTGGGGTTAGCTGAACAAGGAGGCAGGCTTAGCCAACCTTGGTAGGAGGTCTCTGTAGAGAAACAGTCCCAGAGTATAATCAGCATAGAAGAGGAAGCTGTGGTTGATAGTTTCTGTACACACCATCAACACTGGAACTTGGATTACAGGAAAGCTTTGTCAATTCCCTAAGCCTAACCAGGGGAAGGCCTTGCCATTCACATGGGTCTTAGGCATTGGAGTCCTTGATATGGCCATGTCCATGTCAACAATACACATTCAATCAGGACTTCATCAGCTTCCACATTGTTCCTTTCCAAATACCACCCAGAGGAAGCAGGCTTTGCCAAATAATTTTAATTATTATGGTCCCATTGGCAGGGCTATGACTACTGTAGGGATTGATACAGGGAATTGGAGCCAACTGATTTCAAGCAGCCTGGACCTTTTGCAATACAGGCCTTATTGCGGAGATGGATGCTGATTGCTTGGCAAGTACACAGGCACAAGGAAAACCTGGCTACTGCAATCACAAGCAAATGGCTATTAATAGGAAGAGTAGGAGCTGAGAATAAAAGGGCACACATTGGGAAATCACTGGTCCTTGCCAAGGTGCAAGAATTGTGGTCAAACTGAAGTCCTTCCTTCTTTGGAAATATAAACCCTTTTAGTATTTTTTTAATTAAAGGGCAATAAACCTTGTCACACACCAAATTTTGGATTAAAAAAGGACTGTAATGAATTTTCTTCAACCTTGGCTCTGGGTAGCAAAGGGCCTAGTAGATTGTTCTCCATGGCTAAAATATCAACATTAAATTTTGTTAGTTCTTGCATAATTCAATTAAAGAAAAATATTCTTTGAAAATGGTATCCCATTGACTGACCCTAGAAAATATTTATTAAATGTCTGCTAACACATGAGATTTATCAAGGTTCTGAAAACAAACCATTCTACCTAAGTAGATATTTCAAATGATTGACTGAAACCAGCAGGCATGCTAATACTTCAAGAATACTGACAAAAACAATCTAAAAACTGATTCTACTTTTTCCTGCACTCTTAGGCAATTGGCATGGAAGATTTAGATCTATAACTGAATATGAGTAGTCATAATGTTCTCAAAAACTACTGACTTCATAGAACAGACCTTAGCATTAAATGGCTGGTATTAAAAATAAAATTAGGATTTTTTTCCCCCTCAGGTCTCTCTCTTTGGAGTAACCACTTTCTCTTTTGACTGAGGCTGGTGTGTAGCTGGAGTTTTCTCCAGTCCCACCCAGGCCCGCAGCCGCTCAGACCCAAGTAAACACACAGAGGCTTATATTAATTAAAACTGTATGGCCTAATGGCTCAGGCTTCTTGCTAGCTAGATCTTACATCTTATATTAACCCATTTCTATAAATCTGTACCTTGCCACATGGCTTGTGGCTTACCAGTATCTTTACATCTTGCTTCTCATGGTGGTAGCTGGCAGTGTCTCCTCACTCAGCCTTCCTGTTCCCAGAATTCTCCTCTCTCTTTGGCCCGCCTATACTTCCTCCCTGGCTACTGGCCAATTAACACTTCATTTATTAACCAATCAGAGCAACACATTCATAGCATACAGAGTGATAGCTACAGCACTGGTGTCTTCTGTTTCATTAAGGTGCTATGGGCTGAACTGTGTTACCCCATGTCCATGGAGTAGGGTTGGAATGCAAAGTGATGGCATTTGCACATGGGACCTTTGGAAGGTAATTAGGACTGGGTGAAGTCACAAAGCCAGCCCCATGCTCAGTTAGGACTCTCACAAGGTCAGACTCAGAAGAGCTTGCTCTCTGTCCATGTTCTTCCATAAAAGAAAGCCCATGCAAGAAGGCTGTGAGTTGGCAGTCAAGAACTGATTCCTTACAATAATTAAATCAGCTAGCATCTTGACCTTGGCCTCCAGCCTCTGGAACTGTGAAGAGTGAATGTCTGTGGCTAAAACTACTTGTTCCATGGTATTAGTTATGCCAGCCTGAGCTGACTTGTCATGGGGCAAGCATGGTTCCACTTGTGGAATTCACTGCTTCCACTCAGCTATGACCTGCTTGACCAAACTCTGCTTAAATTAAACAGTTCATTGTGATCTCCAGTGCTGTTTCTTTTGCTTTGACTGCTGAGAGAGTCTTCATTACCTACATTCAAACTCCAAAATAAACTTTGATATTTGGAGTTTCATTACTCATATTTGTTTTGGGCAGTTATAGTTGAAAGTGCTTAATAAAATGAACAGTGTAGGTTATAACTGTTGTAGTATTTTGCCTGAATTTAGTAAAAGGAGATCAGACTTCAATATCCCTCACATCTGAATTAAAATAAAGATCTTAAAGTACTCTTCAACTCAAGGAAGTAAGAGTTCCCTTTGAGAAAATTGGGTGGCAAGGTCTAGATGGATGAAAGACATACAGGAAACAAAAACAAACAAACAAAACAAAACACAGAAAGGGATATATAGCATTTTATTCAGGGATAGGTAAAAAGATAGTTTTAGTTGTTAGCCCTTCCTGAGAATGTGTGTGTATTTGGGAGCACAGGACTCCTGTGGCTAATACAACCTTTAAAGTAACAAAGTAATTAGCATGCAGGGCATCAAGCCTACTATTACTGGGGCTGGGTGTCACAAGAAGGGTAAATTGCAAACGACTATTATTCCCAGAGTAAATAATGTGACTTTTGGTCAGTTTTTGGCATTTGTTGGCACTGGCTGTAGGAAAGGGCAGCTAGAAGGGTGTAGGGGACTTCCTCCCTTTAAGCAGGTTTTCTATGAATTTTAGCAAAGTGTTCAATACCAGGTCCCATAAAAGAATGGGGTCAAGGAATGCCTGATAAGTCCTGCTTAGGAGAGGCAATTTTAAGATTACTGATGGCTAATAAGGCCCCAAGGATGGGGAAATGCATTTTGCAAGTAATGACTCGTTATTTCATGTACACTTAATGCAATGTATACATTATGAGGGTTCCCGGATGTAAGGGAAGGAAGGAAATGAAACTTAGTTACAACGCAAATAAAGGAAGCATTTACTGATTTCAACTTCCACCTTTGGCACAGAGCCGAAGGTGTCATGTGGGAAATGTGTGTCAGGAATACAAATACTCTCGGGGCCAGGTGCCAGAACTTTAGGAGTGGCAATCAGAAAGTGAAAAGTAAAATGTAAACAAGGAAGGAAATGGCATGACTCTCTCTTGTCACAGGGTTCCCATCAAGAAGCATAGTTACATGTCCACAATCTCTCTCCCAGGAATATTTTATAACCTGCCCAAGCACAGTGGCTCACATACATTAGGGCAGCTAGTAGATGTTTGTGTAAGACACAAGCTTCAATTGTCATGCAGTTCTGAGTACTCATACCTAAATCATCCTCGTAATCTAGTAATAGAGAGTGCATTATTCTTCCTAACATATGGATGAGAAAGTAAAACACACGAAGTTTTGTTCTTTGTTCTCTAGCGAACAGCTACAAGAGGACTAACTCAGATCCGTGAGCAAACTCAATGCTTTCTCCATCTACCAGGTCAAGAGAGCAAATACAGAACAGAAAATCATGCTGATCCTATAGCATTTGGCTTGAGCACAACCTCCCAATCCCATATAATTAGCCACAAATAATCCATACCGGAGTAACCAGTGTCATACTCTACCTTCCATCTCCTAACTTGTTTCAAGCCCACCCTGCCCCAAAGGACAAGTGACACCCTGGCTCAGAAAGAGCTATTTATTATACTAGCCATCTTGTGTCCTTATTCACCGAAAAATTATGTAATAGCTCACTAGCTTTTTGACTAATATTCTTTGCACAGCTTTCAATCAGCCGTCGGTGAGTAACACTGGTAAAGACAAGGCTTGTTTACAATGAATGACAGGGTAATTTCCCATGAGGTTCCAGCTTATGGACCAGCAAGCTTAAACATGTTAAGTGAATTTGAAAATGCCACCACATCAAATCATCTACAAATGTTTTCAAGCTTTGAAGATTTTCCAAGATATGCACAAGAATGGCAAAGCTATGCACATGTATTGTTAGTTGGACTGAAAATAATTTAAAGGGTAATTTTACATGGAGATCCTGGACAAAGATTTTACCCCCTAAAATTTCCTAGTCCAAGTCTCTGATCCTCCATGATCTGGATCCCATGTGGACTATTTTCTGTGCTACTCTTCCACACTTTCCCCATAGCCTGACTTGCCCCAGCTCTACTCTAAGAGACAGAGATTCAGTGATCCTTTCTTTATTCAGTTTCTTTGACATTCTCCTTTAAATCATTTAGTTTGACAAATAGCATGTGTCTTTGTGATTTCTCATAGGAAGCAGCCTTTATCCCTTGTCAAGACGATCTTCTCCCTGAGGATGATAAGGACTCTCCCATGCAAAAGTACTCTCATACTACAGCAAAATCTAAGCAGTGGGTGAGTAACCACACTAGATCTTTAAGGTAGTGTCAAGTTAGGAAGAACTGGTCAACAGTGACTGAAGAATTAAAAAGACAAAAGGAATATGTCATTACCAGGGCATCCTCCCTTCCTAAAACTGCAATACCTGGGGTCAGTAAAGGGCGCAGAGATGAACCACTCTGGAGACAGTTTCAGGGAACGATGTCTGCTTTATTGTATGTGAACACTGCTTATAGAGCAGAAGCCTGTGGACTGTGATTGATTAGCATGTTACCTCAGACTGGACAGTGAGCGTTCATACCACCAGGGTCTTTTAGCACATAAAAGGAGACGTGAAGAGTGCACACTCATCAGCAGGCCAGCTACTGGCTACTACTCACACTACTTCAGAATTCAGTGTTCTGACTTCTGGGAGTACTCACAGCACGGTGTGCCACACTGCTTGTTTAGAAGCGTGGTGTGCCAGGTAGGCTGGCCACCAGGTCATGACTGCATTTTCTCCTACAGGAATAAGACACCCCACAAGTTAGCAGTAGTAGGAAGCCTCTCCTACTCTGGGGGTGAAGGAAGTGAGGCAATGGTGTTATTATATTCTGGATGGCAGGTGTTCAGGTAAGAGCTAGACCCATAATGGGGATATAATTACTGGTGGACTTGGTGGTGGGCAAAACAGTGATGAGGGTGCCTTGACTTCTCTCTGGGACTCTCACCCTCCAATCTCTCACCCGTGTCTTCTTTGAGTCACATCTCCTTGAAGATCAGAGCCTGGGGCGGTGGGGGGTGGGGCAGAGGGAAGAGAAAAAGAGAAGAGAAGAGAAAAGAGAAGAAGGGAAGGGGAGGGGAGGGGAGAGAGGAGAGGTAAGTGAGAACATGGGAGAGGGAACACTTCCAGAGGAGTCAAGGAAATAATTTCTGGTATTGAAGTGCTCTACTTTAAAAAAAAAAGTTCTCCATAACTGTTCTTAAAAGTAGTCATGGAAGGATTAAGAAAGTGATGTCAGCAAGATGGCTGATGAGAGAGCCTGGTACACTTTCCTCCACAATAGCACCAAAACAAGACAACAGCAAACAGAAAGCAGAGCATGTCATCCCTGTCCGATGCCAAGCACTGCAGTCCAGTGGGGATGTGGCCACTAGTTCGCAGAGCACAGAGATGCGCAGTGGCCTTGTAGTGACGGGGAGATAAGCGTAGCCCTGAAATCAATCTTGAACCTGGATAGACAGCACTGAGCCAGGGGATGTGAGCCCCAAAGGGCAGAGTGGAGAGTTGCTGCCAACTCCAGAGAAACCTGGAGTGTTTGCTGTGGAGAGACTGGAGGCAGTTTGAGGGGCCGTTTAGGTACAACACCACTGTATTGCTCTGAAGATGGAGTCCAGCCACCCTGTACCTTGCCCAAAGATAGTACCAAATGCTGGATTATCCTTTGGGGATATTTGTCAATTTAGGAGGAAGCACCAAAGAGGGTAAGTAGCACCCTTGCTAGCAATAATACAAATGCTGTACTATTGAGCCTGGTAAGAGAGCCTGGGTCACCTCGGCAGGTTGAACCAGAAACAGATGGGCTCCTGCAGAAATTCCAGCTTGGAATCATCTTCATGCCTGAAATTGGATTATGGTGATTGCTGATACACAAGCTGCCATGTAATTGGAAGAAAATGTAAATCCTCCTGCAGGAAGAAAGTCTCCTAAGTATCAAATTATTCCTACAAGTAATTATTCAATATAAATTCTAAAATACAATAAATAATATCAAGAAGATAAGAGCAAGAGACTACAGTAAGATCCAACAGTGGAGCAAGATCAGTAATGGATTCAGACACCAGACTCACCAGCAACAATCTTCAAAGTAACTAAATGTTAAGTTGTTAAAACCAGATGAGAGAGTCAGACATGTTCATATACTTTCCTTTTCAGTATATGCTATAATTTTTTCACAAGGCAAAAAACAGAATTGCAAGATGACTCAGTTGGTAAAGAGCTGCAAACCTGAGGACCTGTGTTTGGTTCCCAGACCCTACATAAAAAACCAAGACATAGTGGGGCACACTTGTACTCCCAGCCCTGGGGAGGCAGAGACAGGAGGATGCCTGGGGCACACTGGCCAGCCAGCCTAGCTGAAATGGTAAGCTCCAAGTCCATGGAGAGAACTTGTCTCAAAACATAGAGTAAAAAGTAATTGAAAGAAACATTCAGGGTTGATCTCTAATATCCACATGAATGCACGTACAGACAAACTCACATATACGTATACAACACACACACACACACACACATACACACACACACACACACACACACACACACACACACACACACACAGGGTTGAGAGGACAGGCAGATGTCAGGGAGGGAAGGTGAGAGAGAAGGAGGTGTTGTTGAGCCAATTCAAAGCAGATTATATTTGGCTCTTTGGTATGTCTGACATTCTCTGGTGTAACATGCATAACAAGGAAACATAGCCTAGTAACAAAATTTTGCTTATTTTTACAACAGAATAAAAAACTAGATTGTGAATTGGGCTCAAAATAGAAATTATTTTAAGGACATATCAAATTTAAAAACATCTGAGTAAAAATTCTATGACTGAAAAACATAATAATGAAAGTGAATGTGGCATCCTTTAAGAGCAGTGGTTTTCAACCTGTGGTCATGACCTCTCTGGGGGTGTTGAATGACCCTTTCACAAGGTCACATACAAATACCCTGCATATTAAATATTTACATTCTGATTCATAGCAGTAGTAAAATTACAGATATGAAGTAGCATGAAAATAATTTTACAGTTGGGAGTCACAACTGATGTGGGATAATCCTTTTGTACATTGTGAAGGTGTTGCGCTCATTGTTAATAAAAAGTTGATTGGCTGATGGCTAGGCAGGATTTTCAGGGCAGAGAGAATGCTAGGGAGAAGAAGGGCAGAGTTGGAAAAGATGTCATGAGACACAGCGTGAGCAGGATGGGAAGTATGTACATGAGGTAAACAAGCCTCAGGGCAGCACATAGATTAATAGAAATGGGTTAATGTAAGTTATAAGAGCTGGCTAAAAATGAGCCTAAGCTATCAGCCAAGCATTTATAATTAATCTTAAGTCTCTGTGTGATTATTTGGGAACTAGTTGGTGGAACAGAAAAGTCTACCTACGCACTACAATATGACGAACTGTATTAAAGGGTTGCAGCATTAGGAAGATTGAGAACCACTGACTTAGAGTAATCTGTACACAGATGAAGAGAGACTTAGGGAGGAAAAAAAAACTAGGGAACAGGGAAACAAATACAACTCATATGGAAACATAGGGACACAAAAGGTTGGGAAATATATTTTTAAAGAAAGTAGGAAGGTAGAAGAAGCAGAGAGAGGTCTTAAGATACTTTTGAGATCCAGGAAGGAAAGGCAGGAAGAATGAAGCCAACACATTCAGGCAAGATGGCTAAGAACACTCTAAAATAATGAAATACTACAACCCTCAGATTCAAGACATTCTGTGAACTCTTGGTAAAATGAAGAAATCCTTACCTGGGCCTGTCATAATAAAATTACTGAGATACAGGGAGAAAAAAATTTAAAGAGTGCCACAGTAAAAATAAAATTGCTTTCAAGAAGCATTGAGGGCCAGTACCCATCTCTCAAGAGACATCAATGAAAGATGGATGCCAATAGATGATTTCACCAAAATGGCTGCCTTAATAGGAGAGGGAAGGACGGAGATGATTTAGGGAGACTTCAGGACCACTGGCGATGGTTTACTCCTTGACCTGTCCTTGACTCTGTGAACATGCTTGAATTAGATACGTTTTCTGCATGCTGGTAATGCACTCAGATAAATTTAAAGACTGTGTCATAGTAGAAATAATTCTAATTATTTAATAACCATACTGTCTTGGCTTTATGTGAAAGCAAACTTGATTGTATTGAAAAGTCTTGGGCTATCTAAGGAAGAGGCTATGTGTTTGGGAAAAAGAAGTTTCATGAGTCCCAACTTAGTCCTAAAGCTAGCTAACCTCATCTTCATTTTTTATGGTCCTAGGAAATCCTAGATGTAATAAATGAATAAATATGCTAATCACAAGTGTACATAGCATGTTAAAGATGCTTAGTTGAGATGTTTGAAAGCTAGCTTTCCTTAACTGTCTACTGTCTATTGATATTTGTGTTCTTTGTTTGGTAAAATGTAATGAAGAAAAAAATGTAATAAAGAATCTATTAAGGTTACTCATATGCAGAGTAAAGCATTGCTTATTGTACTATTCCACATAATTTACTTTAGAATAAAACTTCTGTGCTTCCAAAATGATAGGAACGAAAACAAAATGCTACTTTTCCCGTTATAGTGCCAGGCCTTTTCTATGCTACTTGTCACACTCTCCGGGGTAGCCATAAAACCCAGAGGAGAGGCTAATTGCACATAGTAAGAGTTTTAATTGACAAGTACCTGACCATCGATGTCATTTGCACTTCTAGAAGCATCCCAGATGGCACTGTTGGAGAGTAACATAGCTGAGAAGAGTGGGACTAATTGGAGCAATTAATTAAAAGAGCACAATTAGCTTCCATGGCAGAGAATTTTTGTAGCTTTTTTTCATTGCTTGAGGCCTGTGAGGGTTTTATTGAGTCTTACTGCACTCAGATTGGCTGCACTGAAAATTAACAAGGAGACACTAGGAAAGGAGAGACTGAGCTGGCTGCCAACCAGGTAATGGGGCTCGACGACTTCCCTTCCTGGTAAACCAAGAACAGAACGAAGACCCAGGGCCTAAATGGGAATGCTAGATGAGGGTCTACCTAACAGCTGGTAAAACCGAGTACTTGGGCTCACCTGCCTGTTCCTCCATCTATACAGAAGATAAGTACTCTTTGCCACAATTATGAAAAGGATACATCAGTCACTAGCGTGTCTGCATGAAAGAATGCTGCCCTTTGCCATTGAGTCTCACTGCTGCCCCGCCAACATTTGGGGAGTTACAGATTTCAAAGACGAGTTTCAAGATTAAGCCTGATTTTGTTCTCTTTTGTGGGCCCACCTTTGAATAACACTAAGGAATCAAGAACCTTTAGAAAGAGTCAAAAAAGGGACATTTTCTCCACGCTTCCTGATTCAGCAACCTCAGCCACTCCCAGAGCCTCCCAAGAAGCCTATGGTGCAGGAGGGACCACACAGATCCCTTCTACAGGAAAAGTCAAAGTGTCAGGCTAAAGCTTGCTCTGAGTCCCCTACCATAAAGGAATCTAACAGAAAACCAGCAGGCTGGACATGCTGATCTCCTCAGATGGCTTTCTCAGGAAAAGATCACTGGTTAAGCTCCCATGTTTATTGTAAAGGATCCACTATTTTGTAACCGTGTCCTATGCACTCTGCTAAGAAACATTCTACAAGTTTTCTTTCTTTCTTTTTTTTTTCCCCTTCCATGATCAATCTTTGTCCCAGTCAGATTGAGCTACAATCATTGTCACAGGCCTTTGGAAAGAAGATGCCAATGAACCCATAATGTGAGTTAGCTTCAAAGAAAGTTCCTTTTCATGGGTGCTTTCAAGGCCCAGAACTTGTGGCAGCTGAAAAAGATGAACTTGTGGATTCTTGGGTGCAACTATATTTGCTTTAGCATTTAAGTACAAGGTCAAAATTATAGTTTCACATTATTTTCATTATAATTCCGAAGCCTTAACATCCTTTGAAGTAGCTAGAAGGTGGTGGTACACTCCTTTAATCCCAGCTCTCAGGAGCAGAGGCAGGTGGATCTCTGAGTCTGAACTACAGAGTGAGTTCCAGGATAGCCAGGGACACACAGAGAAGCTTTGTCTCTGGAAAAAACAAACAACAACAACAACAAAAACAAACAACAACAAAAAAACCAGAATAGAACAAAACAAAAAGATGCTTTGAAGTTATGTGTAGACGCAACATACTAATCAGTTCTGTCAAAAGGATTCGGTGAATGCTCAGAAAATAATACAAAACTCATTTTAAGATCTCTTAGCTAAAAATGTGAACTAGACAAATTTGTGGTTATTACAGAGGGAGGAAGATAAATTCACCTTCGTTTTCCAGCTTGATTCAACACTTAGCTGTCATAGCAATGACTGAATGTATGATGTGTTCCTCCTTAACCTCAAGGGATTTGCATTTTCTTGGCTATCTCCCAGCTGCACGCACATAAATCATAACTGCTTGTGTTCAGTAAATATGTATATCACATAGCCAATCAAAAATTTATGATGCTTCAGTGATTCCTGCAAAATGTCAGGTTTTAATTGCTTTGTATACCCAAGGCTTCAAGCTCACTCCATCAAAACCAATTAAAGCACTGGCCAAAACATTTGTAAGCACAGAATAAATATATGTAAGTTCAAATTACGCCCATTACCAAAGCCATATCAATGATTAAAGGTGAGAGAAGTTGTGTCAAAATTGGAATAATATAGTGTGCTTAGATGGCAAGATGTACTGAGAGCCCATCTTAGATGTCATATGCGCACCTTACCAGGCTTGTAAAGGACAGCAGTCTACAAGAAACTAATATTTGCAAATTATTTTTATTATGTGTGTTTGAGAATTCCCCAATTCAAATCTGAACGCTTGTAGAAGTTGCTACAGAAAGCCATCTCCATTTGTTCCCATTAAATTAACAAGGTAAATAGCTTTAGTCTGAAGCATGCTCATATTCCAGCATTCGTCAGAAGTGTAACCAAAGACAGATAGCAAGAAGCGGTGGCTTTCCCCAGTTCTTAGTCCAGTCCTGCCCTAGGCTGACTGCTGCCACAAGGAGAAGATGGAGGGAGGAGATGGGTCTTCATAAGTCAGGCCTTCCTACAACAGCAATAGGAACAGCAAACATAATCAATGGCTGACTCCAATACTGACCAATATTGAGGTAAACCGGGAATACTTTTAGTCATAACTAAGACCAATGGTATCTAACAATGACTAAGGATGAGTTTTCCTTGTGAAAGACTGTAGGCAATAGTTAGTGGACGCTCTAGTCTCCACAATTCTGCTCATCTTTTGCTCTGGTCTGTTAGCTTGTGCTTACAAGATGAAAACTGAAGAGCAAGCATCCCTCTTGAACCCAAGGCTGGAAGGAAAGAGGATCCACTGTGACACAAAAGAATCCTTCCCTCCAAGCCCTCTGCGGGATTTGGTTTATGTGTAGGTTAGAAGAATTGGATTGTGTGTCCATTGTTGGCTGTGAGAGAATCTGGGGAAGTGAATTTTAGAAAAGTTGCACAGCTCTTGGGAAAGACCAGCACAGAATGAAAATGAGAAAATGACAGTCCATAAGACCAAGTGGATAAACATCTGACCTGAGACGTGGAAGCAAAATTATCTAAAAAGGAAATATTTTCTTCTCTTATTTCATAAATACCTGGGAGTATTTGAAGAAAGAGCTGAGCATTAAGCAGGAGTGAAGGTATACCTGTAATCCAGCTCTGGGAACAGAGACAAAACAGTTAGAGCAAAGGGCTAGCCTAGGCTGCATATCAGACCTTATCTTACAAATTCAAAGGCCAGACTTTGGAGAGAAAGACAGTTTGGGGCTGGAAAGATGGCTCAGGGTTAAGAATACTTGCTGCTCTTGCAGAGGACCCACGTACAGTTCACAGCACCCATATTGGGCATCTACTACTGCCTATAACTCCAACTCTTCTGGCTCAGAAGGAACTTGTATGCACATGCACATACCCATACATAAATACACACAACACATACACATAAAAGAAAAGAAGTTTAATCTTTTTTGTAAAGTTTGTCATATTTAATTTAATTGAATATATAATATTTTCTTCACCTTACTGTCTTAAGTGAAACACTGATCATTCCTATGAATGTACTTATCTTCATTAAATAAGTGCTATGTATCTATAAAGGTCTAGTATTGTTTTGCATGCTTTAAATTTCACATCAGTGTGGCATCAATTCCTTTGCAGTTTACTTGTTTTGCCTTGAGCTCACATTGCTTACAATGTTCTCCTCCTTTCCAAGCCTTCTACAAGGCTGAGGATCAAATCCCAGTTGTGTATGGACTTGTAAATTCACACCACTGTGCTACACCCCCAGCTGTGAGCTAATGTTTTTTAAATACATTTTTTTTAAATTTGGGAATAACTTTATTTATTTATTTGTTTGTTTATTTATTTTCTAAATCTAAAGATATAGCCTTTCTAGCCCATATCTGCCCCCTCCAACTGGGGATATTTTTAGATTCACAGAAAAGCTGCAAAGGTGTTATTAAAGTATGTATGTTTCTTCATACCTACACTCACCTCTTTCTGCTAATGAAGCTCAGTGATAGAATTCTTGCCTACCATGCCCAAGGCTTAGGGTTCAATCCCCAGTGCTTCAGAACAAACAAGCAAACACATGAAACCTCAAAAAAATAAACACATAACCTGGGATACCATGTTACATTTACTTGGTTGTGTTTCTAAGATTTGTGATACAGGGCACTCCAATCCACTCATTCTTTAACTAGACAGCAATGAATTTATTATCTTATTAGCAGTTGTTCAGGTTTTTCCTTTGTTTTGTGTTCTAATACTGTCAGGAAACAGAGAGTGTCTATTTGTATTTCATGGTAAAGTTAAGCTTGAATCTTCTAAGTTGGGTTATGTCTTTCTTTCCTAGTCCCTATCACTCTAGTTTAGCCCCCAGATTTGTGATTAACTTTTCTACCTTCCTCCAGCATTTCATGTTTCTAAGCCTTGTCTGTTCTTGTCATCCTTCTCTGTGGGAGTCCACAGAGGATATCTAGTAAGACCATACTCAGGGGCAGAGAATCTGGCCTTGCTTTACCCAGCAAGGGCTGCGTATGTGATGATTTGGTCAGGGGCGGGTTTACCAGGTGTTTGGAAGGGTCTACACTTGACGTCGGTATGTTGTGCTTTGATTTTGCAAGGGGGAGGTCTTTTGTCTCTCTTCTTGGCATATTATAAAAAGCCCTTTTGAATAAACCTCAGGGTGACTGGGTATTGACCCAGGGCCCTCCCAAAGCTATCCTATATCTCTGTCTTTCTTATTGTTTCTTTCTATCTTTCTATCTATCATTTCCTCATTCCTCTCTCCTCCACCAAGAACCCTTTGACAGGTTGGAGTTGGACTCCGGCAGATTCCCACATTTCTCAACCCATCCCCAGCCCTAACAATGATGTGGAAAGTTGTGTGATTTAAGAATGAGGTTAGTACAGAAAGCATGGGCTTGCAGTGCAATGGGCCTAGGATCATATCTATCTTCTTGTTCATATAGTAAGCATTACTAATCATCTTTCCTATGCCAACACTGGGTAGGTACCCAAAGGTTTGTGTTTACCTTCTTTTCCTAGTCCCTGGTGATCTCATTCATTCCAATGTCTTATCAACTAAAAGCTACAAGTGCAGCTTTCTAAACTTTGACCCATCTACATGCTTCTTAGAATCCTCACTTGGATGCCCCATAGATTGCCTTAAAAATGAATTCATCATCTGTCCACAGTGCCTTTCTTCTGGTTTTCCTTTCTTAGGGAAAGGTATCAGTCACTTCCCAGGGATGCAGGGAGATGCTTCTTTTTCCCCAGTGACAACCAGAAGAAGCACTGACTTCTGTGTGCTGCTGCCTTAGAGTTTTCACAGTGGCCAAAGGCATTTATTCATTCAGCTTAACATTTATTCAGTACTTTTTTGTATTCTAACCTGTCCTGGCTTAACAGTTGTTTTGTTGTTTGTTGGGTGGGGTGAGGTGTCCAGTCTTTCATTGTAGCTTAGTGTGGGCCCCACACTCAGCATCTTCTTGCCTCTGCCTCCCAAGCACTCTAATTACAGGTGTGCACTACCATGCCCAACTCCAGAAGTGTAGCTAACTTCATTATTCATTTCTTGCCTCCCCATTTATGATGGAAATCCCTTGAGAGCAAGGACTTTGTCCTGTTTCATTAACCTTTGCATTTACCTCTAGCACCAAAACAAAACCCAACCAAAACCCAAGGGCTGGTGATGAGCTCAGTGGTAAAGTGCTTACACCATGGTAGGTTTCTTAAAGGGACAAAGGAAAATAGTGTATTAAAAATCAACTTACACTGACAGGGTGAGTGAGCAGGCTTCCCCGGACTGACTCCATCAGAAGCATGACCCAGAAACATTAGGTGCCTCACTGAATCTAATCAGAACTGGCAGGTTCAATTTGTATGCTATTTTTAGCTTTCTTTGCTATTATCTATTAAACAATATCTAAGATATGGGGGAAATGATGCCATACAATGATATAGAAGAGACCTTTGCATTTGACAATACATGCCCCAGTGTTAAAAATGAAATGTTTGACAGTCGGTCAAATTGAACAGTGATGAAAAAGACAAGATGACATGAAATTCACCATTTCTGAAGAGCTTCAAGCAGAAAGCTTAGAGGTGATGGAAGGAAAGTTCCTTTGACCCTCCTCTAGGTACCAATTGGTAAGATGGAAGGGATGCTGTTCAGATGCAGGATGCCCCAATTTTCTCCATATCTGAGGGTTCCAGATGCAAGAGAGGGATTCAATTAACTTTAGATGGGACTATTTGAGGAAAATTCCTTACAAGTATATACAGACTTGAGGAGCCATTATTCCCTAAGTGACATAGTTTAACAAGTCTTTACACAGAATTTGAATGGTATTAGGTATTATATATAATACAGAGATGATGTGTGTTATATGCCAACACTATACTTAATGGGCTTGAGCCAAAGACTCTAGTTTCCAAAATGTGTCCCAGAACCAATCCTTCATAACAGCCAAGGCACAACTGTATGTGAAAGTGGACCGCCAAAATGTTTTGGCTAGAATTCTAACTTCATAGTATGCTTTTCCAGCTAATCAAATAACCAACATACAATGCTTAAATTCTAATTCGCCCCACGACCATAAGGGCTTTAGAAGAGAGCATTTTTATTTATTCAATTAACAGAGTGGTTCTACTTAGCCACCAGGGAAATGCAAATTAAAATCTCATTGAGATTCCTTCTCACCCTCCTCAGAATGGCAGTCATTGAGAAAACAAACATCCACAAATGGAGGCCAGGATGAGGTGAACAGCCACCACAGAAATAAGTATGGAGAGTCCTCATACACACACACACACACACACACACACACACACACACACACACACACACACAAAGGAAAGAAAAAAAGACAACAACTAAAAATAGAACTAATTTTAAATGTATTATTTATTTATTCATTTACTTATTTATTTACTTATTTTGAGATAGAGTCTCAATATGTAGCTCTGGCTGGTCTGGAACTTTCACCACAGCCTAGGCTGGCCTCTGACTGATTCTGGCTTCATGTCTCTGCTTCCAGAGTGTTGGGATTTAAGGCATGTGCCACCAGGCCTGGCTAACAGGGCCACTTTAACTAATCCCATTTGAGTGCTTTCAAAGTCACTAATACCTTGCCTCCCCTACTTTTCTCAGAAATTCCAACTTAATTGGTTTAGGACAAAGGTCAGCCATAGGCACATTTGGTGCTCTGTGTTGATTCTAATAGGAAGCCAAAGCTGAGAAACACCCCAGGAAGGAAGCAACCCACGGTGTTAACTGAAAATGTATTGGGGTACCCGGAAATACCAGTACATGAAGTTTAGGAGCATCTGTTTAAACATATTTGGCAATATATCAGATGTCTAAGTAAATTGACACCCTTTCTAAGAACCTCTTAAAGAAATAGACCAAAAATCACAGATTAATATACTGAAATATTGGCTGCAACATCATTAGTTTTTTTTAAATCCAAAAATGTTATTAAATAGTGTGACACACTTGCATTGAGGAATGTTCAATGAAAAGTTCAAAACTGAGCTGGCACTAATGACATTTCAACCATAGTAGGCGACAAGAGTATCTATTACAGTTGAAGTCAAATGATGTACGAAATGCATGCACACAAGAAAAGCAAGACGTCTATGAATGAGGGGCAGTAACAGATTCAGGGTAGATTATACTGTGATTTACCTTTATACCTTCCTGTATTTTTACAAATATTCTTACGCGCCCACTAATTTTATGATCAGATAAGCAAACATTTCTTTCCAACGCTCTGAGTGGTAGCAGCCTTTGAGGTCCCCATTTGGCTCGGAAATCCTTGTCTTACTCCTGTGTATTGATTGAGTAGAGGGATTTCTAGTCTGAAGGGAGAAAATGTAGGTTCCAATCATTAAATGAATGGCTCAAAACACTGGAAGGACTGAAAACATTTTTTTTTAAAGTTTTTACAGTTCTTCGATAAATTAGCTTCTTTTGTGTTTATGTAAAATATAATTTAATTCCATTTAAAGGAAAACAACTGTGTGGACAAGTTTGTGGAACTTTGTAGAACATGATTAACATCATTTTCTATACTATGGTTTTCAAATGTCTTGGCCTCTACTTAACCAGAAAGGTTTCTTCATCTTTTTTTTTTTAAATGATTTGTTTATTTCTATTTTATGTGCATTGGTGTTTTGTCTGCATTCATGCCCTTGTGAGGGTGTCAGATCCCCTAGAACTGGAGTTACAGACAGTTGTGAGCTGCCATTTGGATCCTGGGAATTGAACCCAGGTCCTTTGGATGACCATCTGGTGTTCTTAACCACTGAGCCATCTCTCCAGCCCCAAGAAATGTTTCTTAATATGTTAAATATACCAAGTAATCCATGGTATAACAACAATATAGGGAGTCACTCACAGACATTTATTTGTAGAGCTATTGTCCCATCCTGGGTACTCTCTTTCTCTCTTATTTCTTTTTATCCTCAAGATATTCCCTTCTGAAAGAGAGCTACTCTGATGTCTCACTGTTCTATAATATTTTCATATTTATATTTACAGGCACAATCTTGGCTTTTACTTCATGGCAGTTCATGGCTCACCCAAGCATATTGCAACATTGGTTTCCAATTTTACATTCCCCAGGGAAACAGCTGGCTTAATGTCATGATTATTGTGTTAATTGCTGTTTTGACGATTAGGAGTAATGGCTTGTATAACCCCCTAATTTAATGTTTTTTTCAGAAAATGTGCAGTGGTTCTGGTGGGTATGGACATGAGTACAAGCTGAGTCACCACACTAAAGACAGAAGAGAGAGCTCTGTTGTGACATTTGCTGGAAGTTAGCGAGCGACTGACTGGGCTGCTGGCACTGCGGGGTGACTTCCACTGTGGTCACTAAGCTCTGGGTAGAAATAGCGCTCTTGCTCAATAGCTTGGGAGAGGCAGCCTTGAGCATTAACTGTTCAAGTCACGTGGCTTTTACCCACCAGAGAGAAAGGTAGAGTAGTTATCATGGACCACTCAGAGGAATACTGCAGCTTATGTGCATTAGGTTCAGCCCAATTAGTGAGAAAAGCCAAACCAAGAGCCAATGTGAATAGATAGTCCACATTCGTTAAGGACAAAGGCGATACGCTATATATAGATTGTATACCAAGCAGGTCTAGTGGAGGGGCTGCATGGAAATTAGCTCAGGAAAACCTATAAAACAGGCAGTTGGTCTCTGACACTTCGCCCCTAATCGACACACTGCCTTTTCCTCAGCACCACCGAACCCACATCAGACTTGCTTTCAAGCTAATCTCACTAACTCCAATACCATCAAAGGGTTGGTTTGTGGTAAAACTCCACATGGTGATGCTTCCTGGATGTGCTTACATTTTGGAAGGAGAAGAGGGGCAGATACAAGGACTCCAGAACAAAGAACCTTCTTGTGTCTGGTAGAATCAACAGCATCCCTCCTCTCCACCAGCATCCCTCCTTACAAGATGCCAACAACCCCCTCTCAACCCATGTAACAATGCTTCTGAGAGAAGCCTGAGGTAGTTTCATCTCTCTGTTACCATCCTAGGAGATTTTACCCCCTTATCATGTTCTGCAGAAGACAATGATAAGAGGAGGGGCCCTAGTATAGAAGGCTTCATTTACATGAAAATAAACAATAACCACATGCATCTTCTGTGAAAAGACACTGAATAAATGGCTAACATTTATAAACACTTCAGGCTGACCTCATCACAACTCTGCCAGCAACCCAGAACCTCAGCAATGTTTAAATATGATTCTTTTTGTTCTTGTTTTATTTACTGGAAAGTTCTCTTGATGAGGCCCTAGCTGTCCTGGAACTCTCGATGTAGACCAGGCTGACCTGCCTTGAATTGACAGAGATCTGCCTGTCTCTGCCTCCCAAGTGCTAGAATTAAAGGGACATCCTATTATTTTGATTGTGGAAACATTGTTAGCAATCATTTTACAATAACTAATAACCAGTAGACACTCTTTTTTTGTGTGTTTGTTTTTATATTTAGCTAAAAACTTTCAATGAACTTGGATTTATCATACTACCACAGCACCATCATGAAGTCTGAGATATAGAAACCTCAGAATGGGAAAAGGTTTTGCCCCAGGTGACATACAAGAATGGGTGGAGCCAAGACCAGCCCCGTGCAGCCCCATGATAGGGCTAAGTTGTGAATCACTGTAGAAGGAAGAGGCAGGCAGAAGAACAGCAACTGTATTGGTTAGATCTGAGTGCTAATTCTGCACCACCTTCGATGCTAAGCACTCGGGACACTTGTCCTCTGCATCTCAAAAACCTCAATAGGTTTGTTTCATCACCCCATATTTCACGTGACAACACTGATATTTAAAGGGGTTCAATGAGTGATCAAAGGTCCCCAAACTGGTAAATTCTGGAGCCAACAAAGAACCCACATAGCCAGATGCCCCAGTGACATTTGATCTGCTATTTCTGCCAATAAGATGCACTTACTGAGAAGTCTGGCTGGAAGTATACTTTTGAGTGTCTTGTTTTGGAGAGTGGGAAGTAATTTCACTTGGTCTTTCTCTATCTGATGTTTGATGTCAGTTGGTTTGTTTTCCTTCAAAAGCCTGGAAAGGGAACAGGTGAGAGGGTCTTCTAATGTAACCTTGAGAAAAGAAGGCTCCACAGCACAGAGAGAAAATGGATCAATTACTCTTTCTCACAGACCACAAGTTAATCACCGGGGGACATAAGACCAAGAAAGCTAAAAATGGAATATGCAAAAATAGAATCATTTTTTGGGAACATTGCCTTTTTATAGAAGCTAAGACCCTCCCCACTGACAGCAGACACTAAGTGGAGCAAGAGTCCTGAATTTCAGGTGCCTATTGGAGCCCATGACTCACCAGTTTATATCTGTGCGTATTTGATGCAAGTGAGAAGGGCTGAAGACAATTTTGGCAGGCTTTATACAAGGCAGATCGATATTTTCCATTTCTCCATTTATGTAGCCCTACAATTCACTAGCTGTAAGAACAAGTTGACCAGGTGCTGAGAAAGGCCAGCAGACCCATAAGTCAAGGCGAAGAGAAGGCAATGAGTGATGGAAGGAAGCTGAAGAGATGGAGGGAGCAAAGCAAGGAGATGCTCATATAGGAGTCTGCAGACTAACTCCGGTGCAGATGATGGGCCTGTGAGAAGGTCCCCTCACACACTCAGTGCTAGCCCAGCAGTGCTCATCTTGCACTCTGTGTCGCAGTCAAGAACGCCTGAGGCCATAGAAAGCAGGAGCTTCAAGCAATCCCAGGAGAGAACCTAGAACCCAGGAGCTGCGGCCACTGGCATCATTCCTTCTAAGACCTGCCTTGGGAGGCAACCGCTCAGCCGTTAGAGTTGAGGTTGACGTCTCAGGCTTCAGGCTCCCTGTCATATTTTTAGTGTCTTGCCTCTAGGGTTGGCATTTATTCCCAGAGAGGTGAAAGATGGCAATAAAGAAACAGGGATTTGCAAAGTTGGCTGAATATTAGCCAGGTGAATAGCAGCCTCTACCTAGGTCCAAGCTTGCCCTGGTGGATCAGGATGAGGACTCTGTATCAGAAGTCGCTGCTTAGGCTCTTCAATTAGGGAAGAAGAATAGGAGGTGGTACAAACTTAAGAACATGAGAGCCAAATCACAACATGGCCAGGGAATTAGGAAATACCCAGGAGACCAATGACCCTGCTGTAGATACTAAAATCTGTGGAATGCAGAGACAGTAAAGAGGGCAAAACAACCAACCAACAAACAAACCCATAATATCTGGACCACAGCAGATTCAAATCAGCTTGTCTGGGAAACAAGGGGGAATTAGGAGCAGTCACTAGAAATCTAACTGCTCATTTTGAGGAGTTCTCAGAGACAACCCCAGCAGGAAACACAGATTCGGGCTTGGAAGGCCCTGCCTGAATCACTTAAATCTCCTAAATTTGAATCTTCTCCACTAGTTTACTCAATAGGCAGCCAATCTACTTATTTTCTATACTGTGTGTACAAGAGGCATTTATTGCATGTATTTCTGGCCCACCTAGCTCATGGGTTGAATATCCCTTACCTAAAATACTCAGGACAAAAACAGTTGCAGGTTGCAGAGCATCGTAGGTTAGGGGTGCTCAAACTATCTCTTGGTTTAATGATACAGAACAAGAAGACATCCTTTTGTGAAGCAGATGCTGGCATATCTGTGTGGACAAATAAAAGACAGGAGGGAATAGTGCAGCTTTCTGAGAGCCTTGATAGGAGGTCACCCCCAGGAAGACAAAGAAAAAGAAGAGAGTGGAATCCACGGGTCCAAACAGTTTCGAGGATGGAAAGATGGAGCTGAAGGGAAAAACACCTTCCCTCTAAGCCTGACAACTTGAATTTAATTCCAACTTTCCGAGAGTTGTCCTCTAAACACATTGTGTGGGACTTAAACACTACGTGGGTGATCATGTGTGGGTACGCATGCCTCTGTGTGTATGTACAGCAACACACACTAAGTAATAACAAAATAAAATTAAGTTTTTAAAGTTTTAAGTTTTATTTATAGCATTTTATTATTGCAAAATAAAATGAATTTGAAACGTTAATTATAGGTGTTGTTTGCATTTGCTCTAATTTTTTAATGTATGAAAATGAAAGGAAGACAAGACCCTCCAGGATAAAGAATAGTGGAAAAGATGGAATAGGGCCAGAGAAGGGCACTGAGTGTCCTTCTCTATTGCTCTCTGCCATTCCCTGGAGGCAGGGTCTCTCTCAGAACGCATGCTCTCTCAGCTGAGGTGGAAGCCAGCAAGCCCCGGCAACCCTCCCATCTCCACCCACTGTGGATCTGGGTCCCCAGATTATTGATTTTGTAGCAAATGCTCCTACCTGTACAAACAGCTCTTCAGACCCCAAGATAAAGGTTCTAAAAACTACAAATAGAGGAAGAGGAATTCTTTTAATCTAGGAAAAGACCCAGAGACACTCCCAGGAATGGTACCATTGGAACTCCAAAGGATCAAGTCAGCAGATAAATCCCAGGCCTTTCGTCATCACCTGAACTGCCCATCGGATACTTTAAACAGATTCACGTCACCCAGCACACAAGTGTTTCTCTGAATTTAAAATTAAAGCTTTTATGCACAGAGAATTTATTTCACAATCAAATTCTGAATCGGTTTGCCAGGAAATGGACAGTCTGGTCTGTATGGTAGGGTTCATTTACATTTCTGAAACCCCAGCGATGGCTCTGAAGAAGCAGAACACCTGGTGCTCACACACCTGCTATGTTTGACACGCAAAATCCCCTCCCATTTTGATAGGAAAGAGGGCTTTGTTTTATACTTCCGTTGAACAGTTACCATTAAATATTTCAGTATTTAGTAGTGAAGTTGACAACTTCTGAGGTTTGCAGTGTTGGCTAGAGGAAGAAAAACATTCAAAACGTGTATTGATTGCTTCCTTTCAGTAACTGAATGCTAGATAATGCAGGAGGCTCCATCACTGCAGGCAGAAGCCACCCTCTCATTAATCCCAGCTGCTTAATTAAATCAACCAAAGCTCCTAATTTCATTGTGTCCTTTCAGATACCTACATCCATTCATTGGGAAAGGAAGATTTTCAGGTGGCTCAATGACACGTTGGTGGAGTTACTTCTGAAGAAACAGTCTCCATAGCAAAGTGATTATTGGAGGCGAATTAGTGACAGGTTCCCTCCCCTTAATTTTTAAGGTTATCATGTATTAAGATCTGGATTTCTGTAAGCCTCATCATCCAGCCAGGGAAAAACTACCAGAATTTAAGAAAATACAATTCCCACCCCTTCCTGGAACAGAATAACACAGAGAAGCAAGGGAAGGTGGAAATGACCTATTTCAAAGCAATACAATGAAGCCATCTGTGAGCGACCATAGCAGAGGTATCAGAGCCTAGAGGTCATTCAAGACATGCTTTCATAGCTAAGGATGTAGCTCAATAGAGTGTTTGCTTGCCTTGTATGCAGAAGGTTCTGGGTTCGATGCCAGCACCACACACACACACACACACACACACACACACACACACACACACACACGCACACGCACACGCACACACACGCACAGAATTAATTAATAATTCTGATATCTGGGGCTGAAGAGATGGCCCAACACCCATGTCAGGTGGGTGACAGTTGTCTGTAACTTCAGTTCCAGGGGATCCAGTGTCCTCTTCTGGATTCCACAAGCATATGCATTGTATAGATACATACATGCAGGCACAATACTCAAACATACAAAAAATAAAGTGAACTTCTTTTTAAGACATGCTTTCAGTGAATTTGTTGTTATATTAAGGAATCAGAAATTCTTGATTTCGGGAAAGGCCAGATAGAAAATGGAATAAAGCAAGGGGAGATATTTGGGCATTTACATGGGAGAACTAGTTCAAAAGCAAGTGCCGTATCTCTTTCTGTAATTAAGATTCTTTTTTGTGTCCCTCCCTCCCGCTTCCAAAAGAGATAAGAGAAGTTCTTGACCATGACCAAAGTGGCTTCTAAAAAACTGCTTTGAAAAGGGAAGAAATCTTAGAAAGTCACATCACCTATTATCACTATCAGTGGCTGCTCTAATTTTACCTTGGATGAAAGGGCAGATCTTGCACACACTTAGTCTTTTCAAAATTGTCTCAGGAGGCCCACTTGTTCTGTCTGGAGACACACATAATTGAGTCCTCATACCCCTAGGCTTCTCAGCTTTCCATTGGTGTAAATTCCTGCAGACACTTTCCCTTCTGATTCAGTTTGGCCTGAATCTCCCCCATACCCAGGTCTCACCTCCTACCATCTTGCCCATCCCTGTACTGATTCTAATCTCGCCAAGCAGCCTCTTTGCCTAATTTCCTAAGGCATCCCTTACTTGTGGCATGTGGCATATGACATACTTTATGGAAGGTCTGAAGCACAGTGAAGATTATATCATAGCACCCTGCACGCTCCAGTAATATAAAATGTAATAACCTATTTTATGCTGCTTAGTTAAGTGAAAAATGGATTGAATTTGTATGCACACCCTGATGGTGTTAACATTACCCATGAGAAGTTTTTTTTTTTTTAAGATAGAAATATGTAAAAGTGTGACAAGCAGTTAAGGTAATAAAATCACCATTAATTTTTTTCCCCTCCTTAAAATTTTCTGCCTCTTCTTTGAGGTGCTTGCTCCAGAGGCATCATGGCCTTTCTTCTGCTTCATGCTTTGAGCTCCCTTTTTCTATGGATATGGGAATGTTGCCTAGCTAGGGGAAGTAGTCTGGAGCCTATGCCTTTGTACTTAGGCACCTGCTAAGCAGAGCTGTGCCCTGTGGCTCATCAGAGGTGACCTCCAGCTCTGTGGAGCTCCATGCTTCATATGCATTCAGTGACAATAAATGCTGAGAATGGATGACTACCTGGAACTTACTTCTTTTCCTTTATAGAAATGGACTTTGGCTTGATACCAATGAAGGCCATTATACAAAGCAGGCCTATACAACTGGATGGCAGTCCGTATGGAGAAACTGAATCATCAGAGTTCCAAACACCCTTTTTATGAGTAGCTAAGAAAACTCAATTTGTTCTGTGTGTGAAGGAGAATGGAGCTGTTCCTGAGAACCTTCATTTTTCTTTCAAACAGGTAACCAGACAAATGAGATTCTTTTCCTTTTAGTTCTGGTCACTAGGACACTCAGAATTGTTATAGCACAGGAATGGATTTTCTATAGCTAACTTGGCCTTATTGCTTTCACTTTTTCTCTTTAGTCCACATTTATGCTGCTTTGAGAGAGAGAGAGAGAGAGAGAGAGAGAGAAAGAGAGAGAGAGAGAGAGAGAGAGAGTCTTATACAATCTAAGCTAGCCTTGAACCCATTATTTTAGCCCAGGCTGGCATTAAACTCTTGATCTTCCTGCTTCAGTCTCCCAAGTCCTGGGACTATAGATGTCTACCAACACACCCAGCTATATTGTATCCTTTAAAAAAATAAGAAAACACCTTAAAGTCTTTAGGAAATAAGATGAGTGTCCATGCTGGGTTTTATTATTGACTTTATACAACCTAGAGTCACTGAGGAAGAAAGGACCTCAACTGCAGAATTTTCTCAATCAGATTGGCCTGTGGCCATGTTGGTGAGGAATTGTCTAGATTGATGATTCATGTGGCAGGCCCCAGGCCACTGTGGGCAGCACCATTCCTAGGACGGTAAACTTAGGCTATATAAGAATGCCAGGAGAACAATCCAGAAAGCACCGTTCTTTCATGGTTCTCATCTCCAGGTTCCTGTCTTGAGCTCCTGGCCTGCTTTCCCTCAGGGATGGATTACGACCTGAAGTGTAAGCCAAGTCAACCCTTTCCTTTCTGAGCTGCTTTTGGTCAGTGGTTTATCAGAGCGACAGAATGAAACCAGGGCAGTTGTCGTAAGAGAAGTGATTGCTGTTAGGAAGAGAAAGAAAAGTGGAAAAGTACCTATGGAATGATGGCCTCCTGTGACCAGAACTTCCCCTCATTCCTCAGAAAGGGCACAGCCTGCATCTTCTTTAGCAGGGAGCACTGATAAAAGAAAAGAATGCTTGTCATACCCGCAGAGTTTTCTCCAAGGGTCCTGGGCCACTTTCCATGGTAAGCCCGATCTCTTTTCTAAGTTCTGAGCTGGCAAAATGCTTTCACTGAGCATACTCAAAGAGTTTTCCTCTATGCTTTGTCCAGGAGAACGGATGTATAGAAGACTGTCTGGTCACTCATTTTGTATCAGCACAAGCACACATTTTTATTCCTTCATTTTTTTTTTCCGGAAAAGAATACCTTAGGTGAGTCATAAGAATTCCTCTTCTAAGTGCCTTCCTCAGCACAGTGATGGATTCCAGGTCTGCTGAGCTGGAGGGAACCAAGCATTAAATAGCAACCCAGAGCTCCATGAAGGCTTTGTGGACAGCTTCCATCCCATAAAGCATTGGTTCTCAACCAGTGTGTCACGACCCCTTTGGGGAGGACTGAAGGACCCTTTCACAGGGGTCGCCTAAGACCTTCAGAAAACACGGAATTTACATTACAGTTCATAACATTAGCAAAATTACAGTTATGAAGTAGCAAAGAAAATAATTTTATGGTTGGGGGGGTCACCACAACATGAAGAACTGCATTAAAGGGTCACAGTGTTAGGAAGGCCGAGAACCACTGCCGTAAAGGTTACTGCATGGTGCAGTGACCCAGAGATTCTGTTGGAACTCAGGATGAAGTATTAAGAGCGAACCCTCTTAAAGTCAGGAGTGGTGGCACGTCTGTGACCCTGGCTCTCAGGAGACTGAGGTTGGGGGCGCTGGACTGAGGCCTGTCTGAGATGCGCAGGGAGAGGCCACCCCCAAACAAGAGCAATTGCTGCAACAGTGGACATGCCTAAGCATGATGAATAAGACGTATGTTTATTTTCAGGCTCCAAACATTCCGTACAATATGCTCTGAAGTTACCTTGTTTTTTCTTCGCTAAAGTACTGTTTTTCAGGGAATATATATATATATATATATATATATATATATATATATATATATTCCATCCCTTTGTGCTGGAAGGGAGCCACAACTTGTGACAGAGTTAGTCTGTGTAGCCTCTGTTTTGATTGACTTCCCTCAAAAGAACAAGTTTCCTGAGTGAAGGTGTAGTGCATGTTGCCATCCCAGTACTTGGGAGGTAGACACAGGAGGGTCAGGAGTTCAAGGCCAGCCTTGGCTACCTTAGTCTCTGTTCAAACAAACAGTAAAATACATCAGCAAGCTTCCAAAGATGACTACATTATCATAAGTAACAGCAATTAAATGGAGCAGGTTCTTAGCATGTGTCTGAGACTATAAAAAGTTCTATATTAAATGACTTGTGCCATGAAGCTGCAGTGATCTGCATGTTTGTATCCCTCCAAAGCCTCAAGGGCAAACTCTGAGCTCCGGGCAGATTCTTCTGTTGTTTTGTAACAAGACAAGACCTAGCATTGCTCACCGGAAGCACAGACGACTCTGGTTCTGGGACAGAAACCTTCAGGTAGACTTATGGTCCACATCACGACTCCACCATGAAGAATGCTGTGACCTGCCTTTGCAATTGGAGATTGAGATCTTGGTCCCTTTTCTCCCAAGGAGAACTGCTAGATTCCTTGTGCAAATTTACTTACTTTTTATTTTACAACCTTCTCTAGGATTCAGAAATCAGAATATCAACACATAGTCACAGCAAAAACCTCACCAGATGTAGAGACAGGAATCATCGCTCCCGGTTGAACTAAAGTGAGGCCCAGAAGGAGTTAAGGACCTTTTGAAAGGGTGTGGAGCTCATAAATGACAAAGTGTGGATTAAAAACCCCAGCTTTAGAGTCCAGATGGCAGCACAGGTCATACCACACGAAGGTGCTGAAAACAGATTGTGTGGTTATTCTAGAGTCAAACAAGCCCCTTCTACAACAAACAACACTTTGGAAATTTATTCTTTCCCTCCAAACAACTAGACTCACCCTCTGGACAAACAGATACTAATACTTAGAATACAGAAAACATATTCTAATTAATATGGGCTCCAAATTTTTACAATACACACTCACAAAGACACACAAGCTCTTGTTTCTAGCTCAATTATTAATGGTCCTTGTCCAAGTGATGTGAATTTGTATGTAGATGATACAAACTTCAATAATGACTCATTAAACACCATGGACTTATTATGTCCTTAATTCCAGAACTTCAAGGTCTTGCAAAGCTGGGAAAGGCTTCTTTTCTCCAAGAGCGCAATTACCAGGATTTTTCTCCCTGTGATAGGAGAGCAAAGGTCCCATTAGCGCTAGAAATTCACATTACAGGGCAGGTTGGATGGCTCGATGGGTAATGTGCCTGTTCTGTAAGCATGAGCACCAGAGTCTGGACACCAGCACTCTCATAAAAAGCTGTTCATGGTCATGTGCCTCTGTATTAGTGGGGCCGAGGAGACACAGGCAGACCCCTGTTACTCCCTAGCCAGCTGGTCTAACCAGCGAATGCCCAGTTCCATGAGAGACTTAGTCTCAAATACAAGCATGTAGGTGTATATAGATATAGATACATAGATAGAGAACAATAATAATTACAAAAGAGACCATGAACTTGAGAGAATTGGGGGAGACAGGGAAGGAATTGCAGGGATGAGAGGGAAGGGTAGAAGTGATGTAAATACAGGTCTTATATATAAAATTCTCAAAACAATTAAAAATGTAAATTAAAAGCATAGAGAAGAATCTAGAACTTAAATCAATAAATAAACAACTAAACAACACGGAGGTTTCTGCTTCCTGACAGCCAGATTGGCTTCCTGCCCCTGCCGCTGTGTCTTCCTCAACAGGATAGACCGTGTCCCCTCTGGAACTATAAGGCCAAGTAAACGCTTTCTCCCCTAAAAGAATATTAAGGTGGGGAGTTACAGAGGAGGTCATCCAATGTCAACTTCTGGCCTCCACATACATGTACACACATGGGCATCTGCATATAAACGTGCACATACATACACATAAAAGAAATTCATATTGCTCTAACAAGGCCATGCTTCCTTCTCCTTTGGATGACACTGGGCACCAAAGCACTCTGCTCAAGGACCATCTCAGAATCTTTGGAGAGGCAGGATGGCTCTCTCGAGCATTTCTCAGGCTTAGTTCAGATACAACTGCTCTGAGGGCAAATGCAGATCTCAAGAAGAATGGCAGTGGCTTCTGGAACAGAGAAAATCAGTGCTTGCCAACTCTACTGGGGTGTCTCCAGGAAGAAGGCATAGGACAGAAACAGAACCTCCAATCTCACCCATCAGAGTATAAACGTAAGACTGGTGCCTGATCCACATGGTCTCCAGCAATGAACACACACAGGATCCCTTTCAGTAATTATAGCATACAATGAAATGTTAGCGTTAATTTCTTTCCAAGAAACAACATTTGTTCAAGATAGATGTGGCTGTACAGAGTCCAAGACTGTGCTGCTGTTGTGCCGGGAAACTGGAACCACACATGCTTTCAACATGCTGGGTATGAGTCTAGGTCCTTGGAGGGATTAGGCGGCTAAAGAAAGCACAGTAAGTACCCTCATTTGTCATTAAAGGACCTTTAAAGTACATGTTGGGAACCTCCTAGGGAGGGCCCTGAATATTAGGGGAATATCAACACAGTCAGAGAAAAAGATTAAAAATAGAGTGCTGCTTTGTGATCCCAACTTTACCAAATATGAGGACATGTCTGCAATGGCAACAATGTCACAAACCCTTCCCACATGATACTAGGCATCAAGAGCAAAGGTAAGTATGAGAAGACATGTGATTGTATCATGAGATTCTGTGTGGGAAGAGGGCATAGGAACTCATCGTGATGGGTGGGAGGAGGCTCCAGGGGCCAATACAAAAGTGTTTACTAAGCCTTTGGAAGGAGAGGCATCACCATTTCTCAGCAAGAATAATTAATGTGTACAGCAACAACAGGTGAGAAGATAAATTTGACAGTGTAATTCTAAATACACGGCCAGTAACACCACTTTCTTATTCAGTCCAAATAAATCCAGTACCCCCACGATAGCCTCACAAAGATTTTCTTTTCTTTTAATTGTTAGTATTTGGGGAGAAAAACAGAGTCTTCCCCAAATCCAGATAGCAACAAGAAAACCATTGCCAACCAGCTGCTCAGTATACACAGGGTCAAGTCTAAATACAGGACAAGTATTTATAGCTGAGGGAGATTTACCTGAGTGGTACTGTTTCCTACCCAAGATACCTTGGTAATTAAGAAACAAAGAATCTGGTGGTTATCAAGAGCCTTGGGGAATTAGGGGCCAATGGAAGATGTTGGTCAAAGGGTATGGATGGAAGGAAAACATTTTGCCATCCATTGCACAGCCAATTGGGCAGAAACCAAAATAATATATTTTATATTTCGCAACTGGAATCAGACATTTCAAATGTCCTACCATAAAAAGTGATAGGCAAATGAAGTGAGAGGTCAATTACCTTGATCTAACCATGCAACATTTATATTAAAAAATCATGTTATAGCCCATAAAGGTGGGCTATCACAATTTCTTTATTAAATACAATATTAATGTAATTTAAGATTGAATTTTATTTAAAAAATAACAAAAGAAAAAAGTGAAAGAAAAGTAAGACACTAATGGAATAATAACTCTGTCTGACAGACAGACTATCAGGCTCATTTGTAAAAACTAAACGCCAGGCAGCTCAGATCGGAGGCAAAGGAAACTGGAATAGAATTTGACCTGATAAATAGTTCCTGTTTTCACTGTCAATTTCCAGATAACCCTTGCTGCAACAGTTCCGATAATTTTTCCAATGAATGTCTACTGAAATCAACTAGACTTGAGGAAATGTTATTAGATCCATAAGGAACAGTTCCATTTTTCTTCATATCCTAGGAACTTCCTTCCATGGCCAGAGCTCCTAAGGTATTTTCAGACAGGCAGGCAGAAGAGAAAAAAGGGTTTGGAGGTGGATGGGAATCAAGAGAGGACAAACATAGGCAACTTGACTAAAATGTGACTGACATTTTCCTGCAACAGAAGGGAAAAAAAGAAGTGATAGTGACTGAAAACTAGAACTCTCACTTACATTGTCCACTTCAAGTTGTTAACAGGGTTTTAGCAACTGTGCTTTACTGAGAGATGGCAAGAGGACACCAGATAGTATCTTTTCTCTCCTGCTGGGGTTGTGCTCTGAAACTCCAGACTTGATCCCAGGGGATCCTGCTTGGTGCTATGCTACTTGCGATCTCATTTTGTTCTCACTTTATTTTTGCCTTGCTCAAAGCAAAGATGTCTGACAAATATCTCTAAGTACTAAGACTGATCATTGGGGAGAAATAAGCAAAAAGTGATAAAACATCACAGTTTGCCTTTTTAAAGTATGAGTTTACCAAGAGACCTCACTTAGACGTCTTCCAGCCACCCATGAGTAATAATGAGTGCTCGCCTATAAGAAGGGCTAAGATCGAATCCTTGGAAGACACTTTGTATAAACTCAAAATGGGCACTAATCTGTGTTTGAGCTCCCCAAGCTCCTGAATGAAAGGGGATTCTTTTCCTGAGAGTTGGTCCACAGATCCTTCCAGGGAGTAATGACGTCATGTTTGTGGAGTACTTTGAACCCACACAGAAGAAAGGCAACACACAAGTTGAAGGCATTCTTCTCCCGCTATGTAAGACATAGCTATCATATTTCTGTTGGGCATGTAGAAATAATTTGTCCCTCTTTCGAAGCCAGCTCTATAGAGTCAGTACACAAAGAGAGAGAGAGAGAGAGAGAGAGAGAGAGAGAGAGAGAGAGAGAGAGAGAGAGATCCTCTATGACCTCCTAGATTATTGAGTGCTTCGAATAGTCTCTCCTCCTTTTCCTCTTCCTCCCTTCTCTCTACTCCCATCTCTCTGCTCTGTCCTTCCCTCCATCTCCTTATTTATGCTTTTTGTTTGTTTGTTCATTTGTTTGTTTGCAGGTCTTGGCAGCAGGGGCGGGGGAGAGAAGAAATACAAAGAAAATCAAGCAATAGTCTACCCTCCTCATAAACACTCATTGAAAGGGGCTGTTCTGGAATTCACCAAAAGAACCTGATTGAAATGATATCTCCCAATACTTTCATTCGATATTTCACAAACATGTATTTTAACCCTAAGTTCTGCCCTCAGGATACATATTTCTTAAAGAGATAGCAAAGGAGCATGTTTTGATTGCAAGGGAATATTCTGATGATGTTAGGACAATATGGTTGAAAGTATGAAAAGTAAGTGTAAGAAGCAAGAGACTAAACTTGAAATTGCTATGTAGCCCAGGCTTGCCTAGAACTCATGAACCTGCTTCTGCCTCCCAAGGGCTGGCATTATAAGGGTGAGCCACCACACCTAGGTTCTCTTTATGATTTAGCAAAATAACCACATTGTTATGATGTCTGCTGAATTCATTATTCCTTTATGCTCTGAATCATAATTTATTTTCTATAGAAACTCATTTAAAAGATCTTTTAAACCTCCAATGGAAGATCCAGCTCTTTCTAAAAGAGCTTCCCTAGTTGTAATGAAATCCACCCCCAGCTCTTTGATCCATCTGTCTATTTGTTCCAGACTTCTGACTCTAAGAATCCTTAAGTGGTCTTTCCTTTCTCAGATGGCAAACTCTGTCATGCCTCATAATTGAGTGGGCACTCGATAAATGAATGCTATAGTGCTCTGCAAAATAATACACTTCCTATTGGCAGCAAATCCAAGAGAAACTTCCTTAGAAGAAAGGACTGTCAGTTACCACTTAACAAGCCTGAGTTGGCTCCCATAGAAAGAGCAAACAGAACAATAGCAACTTGCTCCCCTACAGCAGCCACATGGCTATCTGGTTGCTGCCTCCAGTCACCTGGCACGCTGTTGGTCCCACAGAAGGAGCTCAACAAGTCCTTGTTGTTAGATTGATTCAGAAAGGCATGCGACTGGTGATATGTAATCCATCACCTGATAGGTGGACGCCAGCTGGGTTTCTCACAGCCTGGCTGTGCCCAGCTTTTGACCTCCTGTGGTCTTTGGCTCCTTTACAGCTGACAAATTTAGCTGAGTGTGAGATGCCGGGCCAAGAGCAGGATGCCCAGAGCAAGGACTGGAGGGCTGTTCGGGAACACTGGTGGGAGATTTGCTTTTGCATGACCCTCATCCTCTCTATGGATGGTGTCACCTTCAAACTTTATCCCAAGATGTCCTCTACAACACTCCAGGCCAGAGCTTCGGACTGGACAGGAGTGATTCAGAATTAGAACATACAGCAGACTTAGCAGGGAAGCCTGAAGCTGCCAATGGGCAAACCCCACTTACAGTTACTGCTATTCTTAAGAAGAGCACCAGCGCTGACATTCTCATAAACCAACCAAAGGGCTAATGTGCAGTGTAGACAAAAACCACTGCCTTACCTTTTTGCAAGGTCTGACTTCCCTTTGCCGCCCTTTTCACACCATCACAGCAACAAACATCACTACTATTGCCAATTGGAACTTTTCATTGATAATGTTGTTTGCTGGTCACTGTTATGAGTACTTGTTTGAATGCAATTGATCATTGTAAGAAGTGGGTATGCTTGCTAACCCACTTCCCAGTTGGGGAAAAAAACTGATACAAAAAAAGAGTTTAAATAATTGGGCTAAGTTCTTACAACTAGTAAGCATCAGAGTCAGGCTTTGAACCCCCAAAGCCTGCCTCTATCCTCCACTCTCATAACCACTGACTTACACTGCCTCTCCATATTCATTCAGTGGCAAAGACTTTCAGGTACCTAGTAGGTGCTGATCATATTTTTAAATATGCATATTAGCTCTCATCAACGCTTGATCATAAATCTTTAATGGTGTACTAGAAGCCTTGAATAAACACTCAGAGAAGACAACAATATCTTCCCCAATCCATCTATTTCTCTGATATCTCCTTTCGCCTTAAGTTAATCTCTTTTCCAATAATTCCAAACTACCTGCTGTTTGTAAATCGAAGCATTTTCAAAATCTGAACCTCTCCTTTCATCCCTAGATAAGCTGCTTGTGTTCAGTATTTGAACTCCAGTAAATACACTTCTAAAACAATAAAGATATTTGGATAGCACCATCCCAAAGTGCCAGCTTGGGAGGAAGCACATTTGTTCTTCAAAGAGTGCCAGCTGTGATGTCACATAAACTACACACATAACCAACTAAGAAAACATTAGATATATCATTTCTGCCCACATACAAATCTCGTAAAAGTTCAAAAATGGAACTATCATGATGAGACTGTAGACATTTCAGTTCATCTCCAAATCTCTTCCTTCATATTGTCACAATGGCAAGAGTAGTTCTGACCTGAGCCCATCTAGCCCATTAGTTAGAAGTAAACCTCTTTCTAACCAAGAGAAAGCCTGGAGCTAAGTTCTTGAGCTTCTCTACAACTCAAGCAGCTTGGGGAATGTGATTAAGGTTTCAGCCTTGAACATGCACCTGGGGAATGCCACAGGCTAACTGGTTGAGGCCCTGAACCAATCATGTACTTGGAGGAGGAAGTTCCACAGGTGGGTTCAGAAGTGATTCTCAAATCACATTCCTTGACTAACAGCATCAGTATTCCTGGGAAACATGTTCAAAACTCCAAATCTTCAATCTCCAAACCTGTTCAATCACGAACTCTGAGGGTGGAGCCAGACACCCTATTGAGATGGCCTTTCAAGTGACTCTGATAGAAGTCACATAAAAATATGAAACACATTAGTTTAAACCATCAGGCCCTGCCCATGCAGCCTACAGAGAAGGGGAATCCTGTGAGTTTCCCTAGCCTCTCACACAATTAAAAGGGGACAGAAGGGAGGCCTGGATGTAAGCATCTCAATACATCAGAGAGGGTCAGCTCTTTTCTGACTTGCTGAGGCCTTTTGCAATCAGCAGTACAAATTAGCCAACTGTTTGGAAGATGATTTCTGAGACCTGTATGTGTTCATCTAAGGGCTTTGAAGAGAGGAAGATGCCAGAAGAGCATGGACTTTGGTGTTTTCTGTGGGCCCTGCCCTGATGGAAGCCTCAGAGAAGCTGGATGAATAAATTTACATAATTTTCACAGAAAAAAAAACTGCTTCTCAAATAAAACCACATTGGAGTCATTCTCTAAAAACAGCTTCTTTCATACATTTTTATATTTTAAAGAATTGATTTTGGGGGAATTTTATAGATGTATACATTGAAATATGATCATCTCTGCCTCCCAAATCACAGGAATAGGATTATGCATACAGATTTTTGAGGTGCTATTAAAGCAGGATGTCTGAGGAAGAGGCCTGGGAGTCTGCCTGAGAATAACAGTTCTTCCTCCTGTTCTTTAGTACACTCCATCACCCAGCATCTCGAGGTTTTCCTCCTCTGATGTTATTCTGCCCTATCTCACACCACTGTAGAATCATCTTTCGAAAAGAAACTGGATGCCAAGCCCCTCCTGATCACATCTACCTCAAGGCCTCCCTGGGCTTCATAGTAAACTCCAAAGCCTGAGGTGACTCACCACGCCCTGCTATACCAGCCCCAGTCTCTTTCTTCAGCCCTGCTTCCCACCACTAGGTCCTTGGGCCCCAACCTTAGCCATTCTGAATTCTCTCCACTACCTTGTACTGCTCTTGTGCCTTGGTTTCCTCGGCTCTCTAAGCCCTTCCTTACCTCTTCCCAGTGTGGCTGTCAAGTTAATTCCAGGTTACATTGTGTACAAACTCTCCATAAATTAAGTCAACATAGATTGTTTCCTCACTCAATGCCAGTGGTTAGCAAGCCTTTTCCCTAACAAGACAAATGAGAAATAGTTTAAGCTTTGTGAATAACATGGCCTATGATATGTGAGTCTATATCTCCAAGGCTTTAAAATGTATTGAAAATCCTTCTCATTCATAGACGTCTTCAAAGATGTGAAACTCATGCAGTTGATCAGAAACCTGGGCAAATGGCACAGCCACCTCTGGAATGCCTCCTGTTGCCAGGAAGACAGAAAGAAAGAGCCTCACACAGGCAACTAAATGGGCCAGTCTGGAAGTGATGCCCCGTAACTTCTGTCCATTAATTTAGTCAAAGTTAGTCTCTTAACCCAACCAACAATAAAAAGGTGGAGGCAGGATGTGACTTACTGGGTGAAAAATGCTGAATATGTCAACTCAAGGGCAAGCACCTGAGGAAGGCTTTTCTTATAGCCTCATCCTGCAACCAACTCGTTAGTTTTTTCCTATAATCCCATTCATACATTCACTCACTCATTCATTCATTCTTGCGATGCTTCAGATGGAATGTATAACTTTGTGCATGCTAGGCAGGCAATCCACCACTGAGCAATAGCTGCCTCATCTCTGTATTTTACAGCATCCCAAACTCTAGATTACAATGCTGTATGTAACATGCTGGAATTTTCAACATGTCTGTCTTACCTGATTAGCTCCCATGGCCTCTTCAGATAAGCATGCATCTATGGCGGTTGCCTTGTCTGTCATCACCCTCCCAGCACTGCTCAATGTGTGTTGTTTGGACAACTAATTCATGTGGTGGACACTGGGAGTAAATATGACTACTGACACAGTTACCCAAAGGCTCCTGAATCTCTGTTAATTTGCCCACACTATCTACTCATGATTAATTTATTCTTTTAGCTATTGGTTACTGTCTCTCTGAATCACATGCATGCCTCCTTGTAACTTCTGTCTGATAATAATGGATGCCACAGAAAGCTGGTTCCTGAGGTCACAGAACATGTTGATTATCATGTGGGTTGTTGCTGTTTTCAGAACAGGTCAGAAGGCAGGCAGAGAAAAAGGAGTGAGTGGTTTGGGTTCTGTTGTTTGAAGTTGCACAGCCAATCGGAGGCAGAGTAAAAATGACGGAACAAAAAGCTACGGGATTGAGTACTGAGCCATAACTAAGCTTACCAACAGTTTATTTATGCTAGAAAGCTTAATACATGTTAGTTGAAGATAAGTCTTATTGTACCATATCAATGTTTCCCTTGTAGTGTACATTTCTCTCTCAAGGAAAACATTAAAAACAAGCATGTGACGACTCATTAATATTGAGCTTTTTAATGTCGGCTTCACCTGTGTTCCCACCCATTTCACCGGCTGTAAAGTGACCATGAGCTTTTCAAGTCCTAGGAATGCTGAAGATTCTGAGGGCCTTAAGTAAGACCATCCCTCTCCACTTGGTCTGTGAGGTAAATAGTAGCTGTGAGCATCTGCACTGTGAACGGCATGAATTCTGTTTCCCATGCAACATGTGTGTGGCTGGTGCAGTTTTTACCCATCTCCTACCCACCAATTACACAAAACACCATTCACATTGAGCTGCTTAGAATGACCCCATCTGTATGTGGCCTTATCAGGCACAGTGAGGATAAATTATAGGGACCAAAATGTCTCCTGGGCCCAGGAAATTCTCAAACATGCATCCCTCCTAGAAGGAAGCCTGCCACTGACAATTGCCCGGGAGATTATAAATCCGGAAGAGAGCTAGCTAGGAGGTGTAATCTGAAATCCGTCAACTTTGCTTCACTCAAGTTCCAACAGCTTACGAAAAGAAGAGCCCGCACACTATATTAACAGGTGAGATAGCTCAGTGTACCCCTGTGCGCTGCTTAGGCCAGAGCAGAGAAGGCATCACAACCAGGGGGATGTGTTCAAGAAAACTGAAGGGCGGGAAGAGCAAGTCTTAGACTCAGGTCCTGTCTGGCAAAAACTCCATCTTTTCTAGGGCGGGTTGACTTTGCTTCCTTCTTTCCCTCCACGAGGCTTATAATTGAATGTTACACAGTGTACCAAGAATAAATCTACCCGGGTCCCCTTCCCCCAACCAAAAAAGGTTAAGCTTTTAATTACAGGCCCTCAAACTATCATTTTGTGCAATTAGCAATTAACTATAATCGTTGATGAGAGAATGCAGAGCTGGGCTGGCAATTTCCCTCCTCCTCATCCCAGACTCGGTTATTTTAGTCTTGTTCTATTACAGAGGAAAAGCCACAACCACGGAGCTCTCTTGTTCTCTCTCTCTCTCTCTCTCTCTCTCTCTCTCTCTCTCTCTCTCTCTCTCTCTCTCTCTCTCTCTCTCTCTCTCACACACACACACACACACACACACACACACACACACACACACAGACTCTTACTTAAAGAGACACTTAATTTTTAACAACATGGCATCTCAGTTTGCCACTGAGACGGGACCCCGAACCCCACAGCAGAGCAGCGGAGCATTCGCAACCCTCCTCTTCATCACTTTCCGGTTGGAAAGAAGAGTCCCCAGGAAGATGCTACCTACCTACCGACCTCACAATACCAGCCCTTCCTAGGGGCTCAGGCGAGGAAGGTAGAGAGTTCCTTGCCGCCCCCAGACCCCTCAACTGTCAGCCCCATCGTCCCGGAGGTGGTGGCAACAGCAGCAATAGTTGCATCAGCGCCCTCGGCCCCGGCGCCAGGAGGGTACAGTAGCGACTGTAGGGAGCTAGGGAGCGCACAGCTGCTGCGGCCGCAGGTTCCCTGGATCAGGAAATTAGGACAGGCACCCGGGATTGGAGGTGAGGATGGTGCGCGAGCCAACCAGCGGCCGCCCCGGGTCCCCCGTGAGCCCCGGGCCGACGCGCGAAGCAGCCGGGCCCCTGGAGCCGTCCGGATGGCGGCTGCAACAGCCCCAGCCACTGCCACTCACGCACGCACGCTGCCACTTGCCCCCGCACCCTCCGCACAGCACGCGGGAGAGCGGCGCGTGCAGGAGCTGCTGGGCTGAGCTCCCCCGCTGGGGTCCCCGCGCGGCTCGACCGTGCTCCTGCCGCCACCCGAGTGGGTGCCCCCGACCGTTCGCCTCCGCTGTCCCTGGCGAACCGGCTCCCCGCCCCCTCCTCCCGCGCCGTCCCCTCCCCTCTCCCTCCCCTCCCTCTGCAACGCCTGCATTATTTTCCGCCCGCAGGGTCCGCGCGCACACCGCGGCCTCGGCGGGGGAGGTGACCGGGTGGGTGGCTGGGTAGGTGGCTGGCTGGCTGGCGGGGAGTAGAGCGTGCAAGTTGCAGGGAAGGGGTGCCCGCTCCTTCCGCGCTCTCCGTGCTCCCGGCTCCTCACTCCTTCCCCCCCCCTCCTCCTCGCCTCCTCCCTCCCCGCCCCCACCTCCTTCCTCCTCTCCGAAGGGCTGGTAACTTGTTGTGCGGAGCGAACGGCGACAACGACGGCGGCGGCGGCGGCACCATCCGGGCGGGCAGCATGGGCACGTCCGCGCGCTGGGCGCTGTGGCTGCTGCTCGCGTTGTGCTGGGCGCCCCGGGACAGCGGCGCCTCTGCAAGCGGTGAGTGGGGACGCGCCCCTCCGCACTCGGCCCGTAACAAGCCGGGGCGCCCGCGATCGCTGCGTTTTGGGGGGCCTTGGGGCTCCTCTTGCCCACCCCCTCCTAGGAGGCGCCTCTCCGCGCTCCTCTCCTGCCTCCCCTCCCCGCCCGGGTGGCGCCTCTGAGCTGTCAGAGCCGAGGCTACTGGGAGCTGGGCCCGGGGGACGGTGGGGTTTAGGGTGTCCTAAAGCGTTCCTTGAACTTGTTGTCATTCCCCTGTGTCCCCTTTCTTCCCAGAACCTCTGTTTTACATGGTTTTCATCCCTCTTGACAAGGGCTTGGGGATGTGGGCTTTGGAGCCACTGAACAATGGTTCTGCCTCCTCTGCCAGGCGGGCTGTTAGGACCGTGGCGGAGCACCGGGCCTGGAAGCCTGGGTGCACCCCTCAGACTTAAGCAGGCTTGAGAGCGCACAGTGGGTGAAGGTGGGCGTCTCCGAGGACACCGGGCGCCAGGTGCCGGCCGGACAGGGAGTCCTCGCGCAGCCGTGAGCAGGCGCACGTTCGGTGGGCGGCAGCCTGGAGGCCGAGCCATGACAAGTGCGCAGCCTGCGCACCGGGACTGCGACTCCCCAGGCGCCCGGCCGTCTCTCCGGCCCCAAGTGTGGCTTTCAACCGGACTGTCCTCCGAGTGCTTTTCTCCCTTTCCCCGGGATTCCGCCGCTACTGCGGCGTTCGTACGCCTCCGAGTCTCTGAGATAACTGAACGGGGGAGGGGAGTGGGACCCAGACTTAATCAGGTTACTTTGCTGTGCCTCGTTCTGGGTGACACTTCCCCCCAAAGAAACTGAGTCCCGATGTAGTGACTGCAACTAGCCCTTTATTTCACACAATAGATCGAAGGTGTAGTGCTAGAGCTGGGGTGTGACTGTAGCTTGGGGAGGGCGGGGGTTACTGTCGTGAGCCCCCTAGGGTCAGCGCACTGGCTTGGGATCCCTGTGTGTTTTCAGTCCCCCATCTTGGGTCGCACAACTTTCCAGAGCAGGCGATAAGACGCCTCCCTAACAAGGTCCGGTTTGATCCTTGGCAGGCCACTGAAGAGGTCTTAGAGGTCTTAAGAGGTGACACCAAAGAGCTTGCTTGCCAACCAGCTCTAGGTAATTAGGGCAGAATGCTGTCCCAGCTCTTAAGAGTCCACAATGCCCATCTCCTGTCGCCGGGTAGCTTAGAAGGCCCGCCTGCGTGCGGTCACGTGTGTCCTGGAGTGAGAGCGAACTTTCAAGTGTGTGGTCAAGCAGTCTGTCGACCTATGCTGGGGTGTTGAAGTCTCCCAGGGCCCTGGAGCCTTTGGTTCCGCTGTCCCGAGCGTGAGAAGCTGGGCAGGGCTTTTCTGCCCCATGCGATTGGCTGGTAACTGGATTGCGTTTAGGTTGGTCACGTGTTTTCGCGGACTTAATTGAGCTGCCCCAGCTGGGTTACCTTTAAGATCAGCCAGGCTCAGAGGGACTGTGCCTTCTGGTGCTTTCTCCTGCTGCACTCTGAAAAGTCCATGTGCGGTGACGCTAGAATACTGTGTGTGGCAAGCCTACGAGCCCAGAGAAGCCCTGCTTCGCAGAAATTCTCAGACGCTGACATTAATCATTAATGGATGAGTAATGCTAACTTATTAAACCACCCCTCAGAGTGACTTGACTTGCGTTACATATTTTGTAATAGTTCAAAACACGAATGTGTATAAAATCCATTATTGACTGTGATCCAGGGAGGTGGGAGAAGAGTCCTAGCTGCAGGTCCTTTTGTATTCTGGGAATTTTTTAACGTGCTAACTTTCCATTAGGTGCTGCTTTTTAATGGGGTGCTAAGAAAGCACCCAGGCTGCTGCACTGAGCTAGTCCAAAGTCAGAAGCTGTTCAGTTGGGATCCGTAAAGTGGGGATATCCTTTGCCCCTCCTTTACTGCAAGTGGAATATGATGGTGCTGGAAAAAGTGGAAGAGAGAACCTGGCACAACCCTAAGTCATCAGAGTGGGGGAAGCCGTTCTTTCTGAGCTGCCCAAACTTGGAATTGGTTGAAGCAGGTATTGACCCTAAGCCAACCCATTCTGTCCGTGCCTTAAGTTCAAAGTACCAAGACATGTGGATGGATTTTCTGGCCCTGGTCTTCTATGCTCAATCTTTCTGTCTAGCCCTTCCCCTGTCCCCCAGTACACATACACACTCAGAGGCTGCTCCGAAATACCCGATACAGAGCAGGCAGGTGTGCACCAGTTTCCTGTAGGGAATTTAAGTGAGGCTGACAAGAGGTGTTACAAGGGCTGATGGCGAAATACGTGGAGTCTCTGGGACTCTTTCCTCCAGCCTAGGTATAGATTAAGATGTGAGATGCTGTGTAGTCTTCAAAGCCAGAGTTCTGTAGAGCTCTTCCAGTATGACCAAAGACTCTTACTTCTCCTGCTCTGGAAGTGAATGATGTGTACCTGCAGGCAGGAATCTGGAAAACCAGGAGAAATGATATCTGGCTTACTGAAGCACCAAGAAAAGGGAGAGACCAGAGCAATCTCATCTACATCCAAGAGAGGCCGCGTAGACTAGATGAGGGCTTTCTTTTTTAAAGAGGGTCACAATCCAAATTTGATGGGCAGTGCACTTCCTGAAGTCTGGAACAGGTTGTTTTTTTTTTAATTTTTATTTATTTATTTTTATTTTATTTTATTTTATTTTATTTTCCCAGAATCATCATCTTACCAGCAAACTCTAGTGCTGGTCCTGTATCATTTCATCACTTTATGCTTGAGTCTCCAGAGACCTACAGATTGCATATAAAGGCCAACTTCAGTAGAGCTGGCACATGTTAAGACTTCAGGTGGACAAACTGATTAGCAAACCCTATGCAATACTTGTAAAGGTGGCCGTCTCTACCTTCCAAACAATTGCCAGCTGATCATTGTGTTTCTGCTTTCTTAAAAAATGACAGGATTTCACTGCAGAACTTTTGTGATGCTTCTGGAGGAGCTAAAGCACTATTAGGACCCCGTTCTGTTCCCTGAACAATGTCAAACCCATAAAACAAAAGGCTCTAGAGCACAGCCTCAAGGTCAAGAGTGCAGAGAGGACCCCAGGCACATGGCTTCAGGCTTAGATGCCCAAACTATTTCCACTTACCAAATAGCATAGAAATAGAAAATGTATAGGAAATATTTCCTAGGCCCTCACAGAATATAAAGTTGTTCTCAGTAGAGGAAACAGGATGGAGATGGAGTAGTTCCCTTTTCAGCCTCTGGTCTTGGCCCTGATTGGCTTCACTTGACCTTGCTTTGGAAAGCCACTGGCATGTGCTAGCCTGTGAGACATTATGCACATTACAGAGCCGAAATGGGCCTGAAATGGTGTTTGTCACATATACCTGGCGAGTCTTATGGCAGCCTAAGGCAGCTGCCTTTCACATGCGAGGAGATAGATTCTTCTAACTTGAAGTAATCTCAAGAGATCACCCGACCACAGCACAGTAGACGGCTTTCGGGGAAAATAAAAGCCCTTCTTTGGAGGTTATGAGTAAAATGTACTTTTTGAACAGGAGTAATCTAAGGCCATCTTCCTCCTCGCTGAGGAGGGGACAATCTGAGGACTGGTAGCTTGTTCTGAGGTCCCCAAGGCATACTATAACCCAGTTCTTGGAGAACCTGATTTTGTAAGTGAAAACGTGCTCAATTTTACTCTCTGTATTTGTTTTCTATATAAATCCGGATCTCTCTGCTAAGCTCCAGTGACGGTTTACAATCAAGGCCCTGAAAGTGGTCAATTTCAACACGTTAGACATGCTAACTGCAGTATAGCTAAGTGAGAAAGCAGGTGGCACCTTCAACCGGGCCCACTTGGCCTTCTTGTGGAGAAAACCCTGGATGATTTGGGCCTGCTAGTCATTTTTAGGCTCTAAATTAAAACCATAAGAGAGAATCTGCTATGTATAGTGAGAGTAAGCATAGAGATCTTCCAGAAGCATTTCATCGTTTGTGCAGAGGGCCTTTCGCCAGCTTTGTGAGGTAGAAATGCTAAGTTTCATATGGTAGAGATGCCCTGTGGGGAGGGGAGAGAATATGCCAGAGCCAGCATTTTAAAAGTACATTTAGGGCAAGAAACTATACCTTGGAAAGGTCAGGCACTCACTAGAGTGGCCAATCTTGCCACTAACTTGGGGCATCTGGGTTGGCAAGGTGGCCAGTAGTCTTTGTGCGTCCAGAAATAGTATTGGCAGTGGAGGTGAAGGGGGTAGGGGAATGTGCAGTTTGCCAGGGTTGATGATTGACATTTGAGAGTTCACACGTTTCTAACTTCGTACTTCCTGCACAGACTGTTATACTATACTATACTATACTATACTATACTATACTATACTATACTATACTATACTGTGTATACTTGTCTATTCTCTAGACCTGCCTCTGCTCTTTACTTTTTCTAGCATGCTTTCCTAAGATCTAAATTATTCATTGGCAGGGAGATTTACCAGGCAGGGTATAAATTGAAGCCAGTCCCCCTTGTACATCTGCTCAAGACTGCTTGATGGACAATACAGAAGCCAGAGAGAAATGGCCTCTTTGTGCCTTTTTTTTTTTTTTTTTTTTTTTTTTTTTTTTTTTTTTTTTTTTTTTTTTTTTTTTTTGTAGTAAGTCAAACCAGGAAACTCAAGATTCAAAAAGAGCTGAGTATAGAAGCTGTGAATGGAGTGAGCAGAGCTGGTGTTTCTTAATCACGAAAGCCACAGACATCAGCTGAAGATGTCTTGAGAGTTCCCACATGCTGCTTTGATTATAGCTCATAATGCTTCCCTAAAATCACCAGCAACTTAGACTTTAATATGCCAATACCAGAAGGGATCTTATCTCTGCCAATGGTCCTGTGAAGGTGATGATTCAAACCCCAGTGGGCTATTGCCAGCCTTCTCAAGGAGCAATAGAATGCCAAAGTGAAACTTGGGTCTGACATACCAACCTCCTCTCCTTGTCAGATCTTCCACGTGTGTTAGAAACTCTGCCATGTGGAAATGTGGCTGATACACTAATTATGGCAGATAGATGTGCAAGGTATGTTGTCTTTTTTTTTTTAGTGATAACTTGCCACACAGATGAGATGAAAATACTCTCATAGGCATAGGAAGCGGGTACCTCTTTAACTTTATCTTTTCAAAGGATTCTACTGGGCAAAACTTCATTTAGCAGGCCATGCTTCCTTTCAAGTTCAGAAAAGCTGGGAAAATATTTTGACAAAAGTCTATAATGCAGAACAGATTTATAGGTTAATTCATTAACCAATGAATACATTCATGACTCGTAGGACTTAGCAAATCTTTGGATGCTAGGTGACAAGGCCTCAGTGCCCTGGAGCATGGGGGCAGGTTAGGAAAAGTTTTGGGAAAGAAGCCAGATCATACCTGGCTCTGGGGACATATTTAAGGGTCCAGCGGGCCGCAGCAAGGACATGCTATGTATGTGAACCTGCTCCTGTGGGGAAGACACAGGAAGACAACAGGAACCATATGGGCAAACAGAAACTATGCATTCGTGAGGATGGTCAAAGGCAGGGGAAGTCAGGGAAGCCCCTTAGAGCTGTTAGCTCAGCTGTGGCAGCCTGAGCAGATGGTGGGTGGTGGCTGATAGGAAGAAGGCAGGGGAAGCTGGTAGGGAATGGAGACTCAATCCTGGAGTCAGTGGGAAGCCAGGAAATGATCCTATCCTTGGCCCTTCTGGATATTCTAAGGGGCTTAAATCACTGTCTTAATTTGGATAGAGACCGAGACACCCTGGAGGCAAAGGGAAAGTTGACTTAAATTTAGATCAAGTGAGAGATGAGGGGTTAGATATGGCCATCAGGCCCAGTGTCAGGGGAGAAGAAGCTGGGCTCCCTCCCGTGCTACTGATTTAGGGAAGTGGCAAGTCAACTGAGGCTTGTAAGACACAAGAGAAGAGGGCAGGTGTGGGGACCAACTGCTTTACTCTGCATGTCTGCTGAGGCATCCCGATGAATGTTACTTATGCAATGTGCCCAAAAGCTGTGCTCAGGTTGTCACCAACATGTCTGTCATAAAACACTTCCACTTCTCTCCTGTCTCCCTGCAGTGACAGTTCTGAGGTCTTAGGGGGATTACCAGTGTATTCAGTGTTACAACCTTGTAAACAAAGCCTCTCCCATGTTTTGCCTGCCTCTGTAACTTCTTGGTCTTCATGCTGGTGCCCCTTGGGCTGTTCTCCATCCCCAGGCAGATAAGGTAGAGATATGACTTGGTTAATGTACCCTAGTCAAGAAAATCAGAAAAATTAGAAAAAGCCACTATAATGGGAATTCTAGCAGCATATTTAAAAGGCTACGATGAGAACAGGAAATAGGACCCTATCTCAACTACAAAGCTACACTGTAGAGTGTCCTCTTGAGACAGGAAACTTCTTTATTCTTGATTGATTTAAGCAGAGTGCACTAGCTAAATTCCAAGCAAGTGGAACATTCTAGAGTTATGTAGTCCTGAGTTGGCTATTGTAGTTTGTGTGTTTGGTAGCGTAGGATTTAGAGCCAGCACACCTGGGTTCAAATCTTAGGTCAGCCCAGGGCAATCTTGGGCAAGTCACTGTATTTTTGTTCTTTTCCTAATCTGTAAAGAGGGAAAGGGGAAAGGTCACGTAGAACTGATGAGTTAAGACATGAGAAGTCTTAGAAGTCTTAGATCAGCAAAGAGGCCAACAACACAAAGCGTTTGGTTGTATCCATGAATGGAAGATGCTCTCGGTCAGGTGTAAACGGAACAGCCTGTGACAACAGTTCCTCCCGGCCACCCCGCTGCACTATTTGCCACTGACAGCCTCTCCTTCCTTCCTGTAGGAAAACTTTTTTTGCTGACTCAGAAGTCTGCCTGGCCTAAAAGGAGTTTTAGCCTATGAATAGAAGGATTGGCATTAAATTAGCAAGCCGTAGAGATGAGGTAGACTAAAAATAAATGCCCTTGGTGGCCCTAGAAGTGCCAAAAGCAATGGACTGAAGATATTCCAGAAGATGATAACACCCTTCCATGTAGGCAAGCGAAGTGAAGGCTGGGCCTGGCAGAGTGGGGCAGCATGAGACCCTCTATAGAATCAAGTTCTCCATGAGCCTGATACTCTGAGCATCTCCTCACTATTCCAGGTTCCAACCAGAGGAATCCTGCCGAAAAGTTACTCAAAGCCTATGGGGAAATCTGTGGACCATCCTTAAAGCCAGCTAGGCTACTCACTGTAGGACCAACACAGGGCTTTATGGAAGCTCACATGCTGATTTTCCATGTTAACCCTTACAGAACCAATTAGGTAATGGCAAACTGACATCCCTGTGCATTCAAACTGTCGTGTCTCCTGAAGCTAGTGAACTGCTAATTGTGGGTAGCAATCAGTGTTAACTATTTAGGTGAGCAAAGCTCCTGGGACATGGACACCTTCCAGTAAGCTTCAAGTCTGATGCCATACATACAAAGGACAATAAAAGCAGGAAGGACATTCTTTGACATTTTGGGACATCTATCACTAACTTTAATAGCCACATAAGTGGGTAGATACAAGTGACCTCAAATCTCCTGACCCAAAAGATGAAAAGTATTCTTGCTTAATATTAGAGCTGGAAGGAAACTTAGTTTAATCTCTTCATGGAAGAGGACCCTTTGCATATTCCTAAGCTAACAGCAAGAGTCTTTATGGTTTGGGATGGAGGTAGAGCTCCATGCTCCATGCTGCACTACTCTATCCCCCTCCCCCATCCCTTTAGTCCCAAGCTATTTTCTGTGAGCACTGCAGTTTTAAGGAGCCCACTGAAAACTGTGTTTTACTCCATCTCCCGCCTTTTCAGAGCAGACAGATGCAGGGGTATAGAGTCCCTAGCCTTTCCACTCCCAAGGTTATTTATGTCTTACCGTGGCTTTAGCTCGGCTTAACAATGAAAAGAAACTGGGTTGTGGATGATTTCATACCTGTTCTGTTCCCTCGATGAACTGTAATAGTGAATTTGAGATTTAGCATTCATGGATGAAAATAGACTACAGGTCTACAATCCTATAATCCCCAAAGCTTTGAGACCCAAAAGCTTCTTAATTCATGTGGTGCTTTCAGTTCTGGACCTCTGAGCTGCAGTGGTCTCAGTGGAACACCCAGACAGAAAGGTGGAGTCTCTTTGGAACCTGCAGGGAAAATCCACAGTGCTCCAGGAAGGGTGGCTGAGGTCTCTGCGCTCAACTTAGTGGCTGAACTCTTCTGACTGTACATGAGACAGAGAACTGGACAGAACCAGGGAACACTCTCTGCCTAGTTGAAGCCTCTCAAAGTGCTTAGGAAGCTAAGAGTCTGAGAGGCATGGCTGGAAAGCTTACTTTGCTTCTCTTTAGAGGATCCTTTATCAATCTGGCTGGCTTCCCACCCATCCTTTTCTCCAGCATCTTTCAGACAAGCAGGGACATTTTGGTACCCACTGTCTTCCTTGTGTAAATTCTTCCTCTTTGTTAGTGGAAGGTCACATCTGTCATGATGACATAGAACTTTCTGATAAGCAGGCAGAAGCCTGGGTGACATGGACACATGTAAGACATGAAAAGGTAGAAGCTAGACTCCTTTCTGCTTTAGGATATTGAAATGAGCAGATGAAAATGCTTATGTCTGTTATAACCTGTGTCCTGAGCCAAACCTCCAGGATTTTAACATAACTTATTACTGTTGATAGCTTGTGTATTACAACTAAATCCAGAGTCCAGAACAACCATGAACTGTATATTAGTCTTAGCATGTTATATGCCAGGCTTTAGTCCCAAGACAGCTTGAGTGTCTACAAAATCCATCACATTGGCCTCATTTTTGAGGAAGTTCTCTCCCACAGGCCTAATCCTGGAATTTGTTTTTTATTTTGTTTGTTTGGGTTTTTTAAAATCTTAATCTTTCTCCAAGTCTGATGGCATGCTCATCATCCTCACTATATAGAGTTCAAATGTAATGTTTTTGGCTCATTTTGACTTACCCTTCAGAATGAATGCCCTAAAAATGTCAGTCTTTTAGGCTTTACTCTATTGTAACTGCAATGGACTATCCTTTCTAAGTGTGTTTCATTCTGAATTCTCTGATTGTGAACTCCTTTTTCTAATAAAGTCCTCAAAGTGGATTCCAGCCATTCCCATCGTCCTCAAAGCTGCAAGGGTATAGAGCAGAAGCTAATGGCCCCTGGAACCTCCAACTTGGAGAATATGGAGAATATTCTGTGAACACAGTGGCAATGGGAGGGAGAGAGGGGGCAGCCAGGTACATCACTCTTGGCTTATTGGTATTAAAAACAAACAACTGATTCTCACCTCTTATTCTCTTTGTAACTCCCTAGTATTTTTTTATTCAATAAAATATTTGTAGAATATGAAATATTGGTAGGAAATATCAAGTTATATGCTCTGTAGCTAAGTTCTAGCTTGCTAAGCGTTTAAGAGCTGAAAGGTTCGTAGAGTTTTAAAAGCAATATACGTAGTCCCTGAAGGTAACCACAGCTGTGTAGTAATCTTGACTTGAGCTAATTTTTAATCTCTTTGGGAATTAGTCACAAAGTGCAGAATTCTCCCCGACAGCAGGGCGCAGTTGACACTAGGGACCAACTAGAGCATTGTGTGTTTCACACAAGAGTTCCAGTCTGTGCTTGCCTCTGCCCTGTGCTTGCCTCTCCTATGCCAGCATGCCCCAGCTGCAAACGCTGAGAGGTAGCAGGAAATCTGAAGGCTTTCTGCTTGCAACTGCCCTCCCCCAGCAAATCTGCATGCACCCCAGGCCTCGTGCTGGGTTTTGGAAGTCTATGCAGTGTATTTGAGGGAGGCCTCTATGGGACAAGAGCTGCACCTTTTATCACAAAGCAATCTGGTCCTGCAGAAGGATAGAAGTACTCATGATGAAAGCACCCGAACTGTCCTGGCCATGGAGTGCCTCCGTGAAGTCTTAGTTCACACCTCTGTAAATAGTATGTCCATAATGAGCCACAGCAACTGAGTTCCGGAAAGCAGAATCAGGTCTGTGGCTCTAGCTTGCTCTCCTTTGTCTCATCACTGAGTTAAGATTGGCACCCTGTTGCCTCCCAACCATGCTTTCATGGTGCTTTTGACTTGTCTTTGGAGCTGGTTTGTAATCACGTGTTTTCCAAAGGAAACCTCAGTTTTAAGATGCGGAACCATCATCAACCCATCATTTCTGCCCTCTCCTTGAGGCCCTCATAAGTACTTTGCTCTTTCTTGTTTGTGATAGCAGTGTCACTCCTGAATAAAGCTGTGGATGTGCCCAGGAAATGCTATTAACAGATTAAGGTTGTCTGCATGTTGTTGGCAACACACACAGTTTATGCAAAGAAGAGTCCAGAGGTCTTGCGATGGCCCCTTGTGTCTCTGACCTGGCTAGGTTCATTAATCTTGGACTGATTCCATTGGCCCAAGATCGCAATTGCAGCCACCATGTCCAATTTTTTAGACGTATGTAGTTATGTGTGTCTATGTATGCACATATGTGCCATAGCACGCATAGGAAGTCAGAGGACAAACTTATAGGAATCAGTTCTTTCCTACCCTATAGGTTCTAGGAACAAAACTTATGTCTCAAGGTTGGAAGCAAGTGCCATTTCCTGCTGAGCCATCTCACCTCTGGGCCCTGGAAGTAAAAAGGATGAAAGAGAAGGAGAATGAGTTCCCTATTCTTTTAGAGATATAGCCATGCATCACATGATGAGCAGGAGAAGTCCTAAGGATTTATTCATTGTTCCTTTACTTAAACACACAGCGATGTTGTCTTACTTACTGTCCTGTTGCTGTGATGAGATACCATGACCAAACCAACTTACAAAAGACAGTACTTAACTGGGGGGCTTGCTTAAGTTTCAGGGAGGCTAGTCTATGACCATCATGGTAGCATGGCATCTGGCAGACAGGCGTGTGCTGTGGAATAATGCTTTTGTACACTGGCTTAATAAAACACTGATTGGCCAGTAGCCAGGCAGGAAGTATAGGTGGGATAAGCAGACAAGGAGAATTCTGGGAAGAGAAAGGCTGAGTCAGGAAAAGCCAGCCTGCCGTCCAGGGAGCAGCATGTAATGACACACAGGTAAAGTCACGGAATATGTAGCGACATATAGATTAACAGAAATGGGCTGAGTTTAAGTGTAAGAGCTAGTCAGTGGTAGGTCTGAGCTAATGGCCAAGCAGTTTTAATTAATTTAAGCCTCTGTATGTTTACCTGGGTCTGAGTGGCTGTGGACCGAGTGGGACACAGGAAAACTTTCAGCTATAGGCATGACACTGAGCCAGTAGCTGAGAGCTTCCATCCTGACCCATCTGCAGACATCAGGTAGAGAGAGGGTGGAGGAGACTGACACTGGGCTTGGTGTGGGCTTTTGAAGCTTCCTAATCCTTCCCAGACAGTTCCACTAACTGGAGACCAAACATGAAAATTTATGAGCCTATGGGGTTCATTCTCATTCAAACCACCACAGTGGTTTAGGGGACTTCATACCTAGACTCTGTGGGCTAGCCTGCTGATTCTAGGCTACCTGTACATAGCATGGTACTTGCACTAAGTACTGTAGGCAGCTGTAACACAGTGGCAAGTATGTGTGTGTCCAAATACATCTAAACGTGGAAAGGTACAGAAAATATATCTGTAAAAGATTAAAATGGTGCCTCCGTATAGGATGATTATCACAGATGGACTTGCAGGGTTGGAAGTTGCTCTGAGTGGGCCTGTGAGTGAATGGTAAGTGAAAGTCAAGGCCTAGGACATTGCCATTATTTTAGAAACACTGTATGCTTAGTGGGCCTTCAATTTAGAAAAAGTTTATAAAAATATTTCTGTCTCCAATGATGAATTATCCTTATTTTTCTTTTTAAACATTAAAAATTTCTGTGTTTGTTTCCTTCCACCATGGGTTCCAGGGCTTGAACCCAGGTGGTCAGGCTTGGCAGCAAGCACCTTTAACCACTGAGTCACCTCACTGACCCATTTTTTAAAAATTTAAACTCTGATAACAACTTAAAACACATTCTGTACAGCTACACAAAAATATTTTCTTTATACGCTTACTCTATAAGCTTTTCTCTATCGTGTGTGTGTGTGTGTGTGTGTGTGTGTGTGTTAAAACTTTTCCTAAGAACTAACACATAAACACACACCTTCTCCTAGGCCTAGAGAGGGTCAGGCCTGCATCTTACCCTATGGGCACTAATGTGCATGCATCTCTTCCCTACAACAGAAAGGCCTTTTGGACTCTCTCCTGAAGGAAGGGACTAGAGCTCTCTCTGGGGCAGGCTCTTCCTTCCTTTACACTTTACAGAAATGTGCCCATGGTGGCTTGGTTGCTCTGTATCTTCTTGTCAATCAGACAATTCTCTATGAGCATCCTTCTCTGTCAGTGAGGACATCTTGGTATTGGGTGTCCATGTTTTCCAATGCATTCCTGAGCTACTTGAAGTCTGAAGTCTTCTCCTAACCCTTTCGCTGTCAATCTCCTCGGAGGTGGTTCTTCGTCTTCTGGAGTTTTCTCTTGCTGGTTCTTCAGCTGTATGTTCTCTAGATGCTGGGAATTATTTTCCTCCATTACAATTTTATGGCCACCGTTGGAGATGAGATACATGTTGACATACGGACTAAAACATCCCTGGCCAGTATGTGCTTGGATTTCTTAGAAGCTGTATAATCCTTTTCTGTTTGCATTCCAGCAGTGGGAGCCTAGTGTCTCAGCTGTGCCTCTCTGGGAGAAAGGCTGGGAATCTAGTGTTCAGTTTTAGTTTGTTGACCAGTGAAGGACTCTGCTACTGTTGTTCACGGCCCCCAAACCCATCCAAGGCTGGCCCCTACGTTGTTACAGCTTGCTGAGTCTGTAGCTGTCCCTATCTATGGGCTTTGGGGAACTTGTATCTCTAACTTACCTTCTATGCATGCGTTGCTCAGTGTTCCTTCCTCATCCTAGGGAAAAAGGCCAAATGTGATACTTCCCAATTCCAGTGCACAAATGGCCGCTGCATTACTCTGCTGTGGAAATGCGATGGAGATGAAGACTGTGTTGATGGCAGCGATGAGAAGAACTGTGGTAAGTAAAGACTTTGGCGGGCTCACTTGTTACCAAGCTTCAGTTCTTGAGTGGACTTATGCATTCTATTGAAATGTGCAGATGTTCTTTTAGTTTCTACACATGTATCGAGATTCTGTAAATAAAATCCACTTTAAAGTATTGCTGTCAGTCAGAGTCCAATGAATCTATACTGGTCGGGAGGCATATAATTGAATATTTGACATGAGGTAATCAACTTGAATATGGAATGTTGACCACCAAGTGGAATTTCTTTCACATGATAAGACCTGATTTATCTTACCTCAGACAAATATGTGCTATAGAAAGCTGAGAAAGAAAAGAAAAGAACAGATGTAGAAGAAGACAGAAGATTGCTTAAAAGTACCTTTATATATTTACAAATGGGATATGTGGAGTGATGTCTTAGTGGTTAAGATTGTATACAGCTTTTCCAGAGGGCCTGAGTTCAATTCCTACCACCCATACTGGGTAGCTCACAGCTGCCTGTAATTCCAGCTCTAGGGGATCTGACACCCTTACCTGACATCCATGGGTATCCCCAGCGCACACACACACACACACACACACACACACACACACACACACACACGACATACAATTATACAGACACACACATATACACATAAACGAAATAAATAAATCTTTAAACTCACAAATGGCTCTGATCCAAGAAGATAGCAAGCTATGGACACTACAAAATCCCCTAAAGTTTCAGAAGTTAACTAACTCTGGCATAGAAATAACAAGCCAGCACATGTCCAAGATCAGATAAGGATTCTTCTAACTCTCCGCTCACAATACTTGCTTATTCGAAAGCATTGGGCAGGGTAGAAGACATTGTCTTTCCAAACAAATGTGACTGCAACGGCATACCATTGATCAGAAACTATCAAAAGGTCATTGTGAGAAATGCTTGTGCATATAGGCCCCATAACGTCACGTCACAGAGAATAGCTGAGAACTGCATGTCAAGATCACAAAGACCTGGAATTCTTGCTGACGTGTACTCTTTCATCCCTCTGTTTTGTGTCAGAAAAACCCTAAAGCAGTGGTGAGTGGGGAGATTAGTGTGGCCACTGTCACTTGCCTTTTGAAAGATGGTACATGCAATGTGGAGTGTGGAGACGCAAGCATATCCCAGCACATGGGAAGAGAAGAAAAGGCCGTGCGGAGTTTTATAGACTGCCATGTTCATTATGTCATTCCCTGCGTCTTTGTTTATCATCATTAAAATGCTGCAGATATCATCCTAGGGAGCAATACCCAAGGGACTGTGATAGCTCTGAAAGTCCATTCTGAAAAAGCTTACCCCCAGTCTCAAGACCAAGAATAGTCCTCCTGTGCTATCCTTTTCCAACGTGTGTTTTCAGTGGAAAGATTTCAGTCTGCTCCACAAAACACTGAGTTCCCTGCTATTTCTAGGTGGCCCGGAGAATATAGTTCTCTCAATACATATCTCACTAGGAGGACCTCTTTTCAACTGTTCTCTGGTAGGAAGGGGCAAGGCTACTGAGAAATCATACATTTGGGCAAAAGCCATCCCCCACCAATTTTTATACTTCCTATTATAGACAGTTTTATCATCTAACTCAGCAGAGACACCTGGGTCATTGTAGGAGCAGTGACTGGATTTTCTTTAAGTCCCTTCTGTATAAATACTATTTACCAGCCCCATGGTAGAAGAATTTGGGCGAGGGAAAGAGGTAAATGAACAGCATAGTAAATCAAGATCACTTGAGGTGGGATAGATTAAACACATCGATGGGCAGATTTGTTCCTGGATCCCAGGTATGGTGGTAAGCAAAGAAAGTGCGAGCATGCCCAAAGCAGCCTTAAATGTGTGTTTAAAATGGAAAAACTTACAAAGCCTACTTCCAACTTCCCTATCTAACCTTTGACCTGTACTTGGTTATAATTTTTGGGAGGGCTCACTTTCAAGCTTTACAGCTAGTGTAATCAGTTTGAGTGTCGATTCCACATCACTTGCTTCTGTGGGTTCCCGAAGTAAGTATCTTTATGGCTTTCCTCCCCTGTGGAACACTTTCTATCTTGCTGTCAGTGGGTGATTTGAACATCTTTTCTTTGGCCTTATAGTGTATGCTCAGAACTGAGAAAGATAAACTCTATGAAGATATGTCCTCATTTATCTTTGCTCAGACTCTCTGTTGCATAGCTGATCTTTCATATCATCATGACATTTTTCACTTTGCAAAACCATCTACTCTCTTTATGGCCATTCCCCTGTTCTCACTTTTGCAAGTTATAGAGGTGATCACGGGTTGAATTCCAGCAACAGGCCCAATAGCCAGGCCTCTGTTTCCATATGGGCCCAGGGGAACACCAGCCTTGGATAGCATTTGCTGTGTTAACACTGTATAATGGTTATTTAGAAACAGGGGTGAATTATGAGCTGGCATGGCTTTCCTTGGTTCCTTAGCTATGTAGTTCAAGGATATGAATAATCCCTTAGGATCATAATTCATCAGCCCATGTTGAATGTTACAAACTGACTATCTCTCAAGTTTAAAGGCTGGATAAGAGTAGCCGAAGAGTAAGCCCTAGCCTCCAAGACCTCCACCTAGCTTAAACCCCAATGCCAAGGGATCTTTTTTAAATTTGCAACATACTTCAGGCTTTGGCTGATTTACAAACACAGAATATTGATTAGAGTGATGCTTTAAAATGGAAGTCTAAGCAGAAAGTACAGACATATAGGTATGGAAGAATCCAATCTAAAAAGACTATCACAGGGTGTGGGTGTCTTATCTGGCTGCTTTGGCAAGACTTCCAGATTCTGGGACTCTTTCATGGGTACAGTGACCAAGCTGCTTGATTTGTTTGTCTTTACTTTCCTGGTCTAATTAATGGATGGCATGTTGTATTGTAACTCTAAGTCCTGCCCTAGGAAGAATTAGTAGTAGAATTGATATTTTGCCTTAGGCTATTTGTATGGGAGCTGTGAATTATGGGACTAGGTGCTGGCAGCTTCAGTAACTTTCAGTTAGTTGATGTTGAACCAAACTTTGGCTGGAGGCCTGAAATCTCTTTGAATTCCAAGTTCTACCACTTGTTGTCAGTGTTCTAATTGGCGTTAAGTTTGTCTAGTGGATGAGTTCCTCTGCCCTGGCCGACCCATTGAGTGGCAGTATTCAGTTCAGAGGCATCTGTATACCTCTACACTAAGTGTATGTTTTGTGAAGAATGTCCCTGAAATAGTCTTGGTTTACACTGCTGTGACAAAAAAAAAAAAAAAAAAAACATAGGGAGGGCAGCTTAAATGATGGAAATCTGATGTTAGGGTTCTGGGTGTTAGGATGTCCCCAAATTAAGAAGTGGCAGATCCAGTGTCTGATAAAAGCCCTCTTTCTAAATTGCAGGTGACTCTTTTCTTTTTTTTTCTTTCTTTTTGGTTGTTTTGTTCTGTTTTGTTTTTTTTGGGGGGGGGGTTGAGGCAGGGTTTCTCTGTGTAACAGTCTTGGCTGTCCTGGAGCTAACTCTGTAGATCAGGCTGACCGCAAACTCACTGAGATCTGCCTGCCTCTGCCTCCCAAGTGCTAGAATTAAAGGTGTGTGCCACCACCTCCTGGCAATGGCTATTTTTTTTACTGTGTCCTCCCATGGTAGAGGAGAGGGAAGAAAGAGGGAGAGAGAGAGAGAGAGAGAGAGAGAGAGAGAGAGAGAGAGAGAGAGAGAGAGAGAGAGAACACAAACAAGCACTAATGTTTCTAACAAGGGCATCAATCCCACTTGTGAAGTCTCTATCCTCCTGACCTAATCACCTCCCTCAAGTGCTCCCTCCTAGAACAGTGCTGTAGAGATTTCAGGATATGAAGTTTATGAAGGCACACATATTCACTCCACAGCGAACAGTTATCCTAAAGGCTAGTCAGAGGATGGAGTGTTTGATTGTTAAAACCTTTTCTATGGTTTGTCTCCTCTGGAGCTCATGCTGAAGTTTGATTTTTAATAGTATGGTGTTGAGAGGTGGCAGGGCATTTAAGAAGTGATTAGATCAATGAGAGGGAATAAATCCTTTCTCCCTGGACCAGATTAATTACTAAGAGAGTGAGCTGAGAAGCAAGGCACGAGGTCCTCACCCAAAGCTAAGCAGGTGTTAGTGGTATGCTCTTAGGATTCCCATTTCAGAAGCTTGAGTTGAAATAAGTTTCTTTCCTTTATAAATTGCCTACTCTCAAGTGTTCCATTTTAGGGACAGAAAATGGACTTGGAGAAAAACACCTCCGAGTTTGTGAATGAGTTGGAAGAAATCCATAGTGTTAACATTGTAAACAGACCAGTTCATTTGAAACGTCCCTGGGTCATAAGACAATGGACAGCCTTTGTCTTTCCTTCAGTTTATTGTCCTCCAAATCTCTCCAATGAATAACTCCCTCCTCTGAAACCTATGAGGAAAAAGATGAGCTTTCTAAAGATGCCAACAGTTGAATATCAGTCAACAGATTCAGCATTACTTTTAAAGGAAAACATACCAAAGTATAGTTTTTACCTTAATATGAAAATTGGGGTCTGGGATCATTGACTTCAATTCTAACTCTGAGAATAAACTCTTGTAGTAAAGAAGACATGTGCTGAGTCTGACTTCGTGTGCAAAAACGGCCAGTGTGTTCCTAACAGATGGCAGTGTGATGGGGACCCTGATTGTGAAGATGGTTCTGATGAAAGCCCCGAACAGTGCCGTGAGTGTGCCTTGACTTGCTTTGGACTTGACTTCTTTTGTGCTGTTCTGTCTCCGTTCTAAGTGATGCTTTATCGATTGCTTGACATTCATTTTTCTTTGCCTGCCTTGAACTTGAGGCCAACTGACTTGAAGGTCATTCAAGCTATTAACAGTTATTCCATCTCCTCTAAAGACTGCTCTCCCTAGTCTAACAAGACTGACATTCTCTTGGGTAGCTTCACCTTTGAATACTTAAGACTGAAGCCAGCAGATTCAATTAAGAACTCCTTGACTAGGTGCATAGATTTCAACTGTTTGACAATAACTGAGTAGATGGTCCCCTGAACCTAGAATTTAAGTCAAGAGATGAAGGTTTCCTAAGGGTCACACATAAGCTTTGAAATGCACAGATTTTCGTACTATGAGAACATGCTATTATTAAAACAGCAAGGTGGTTAGTAATAGGGTAGTTTGGGGATTTTTAACAAATGTATAACCTAATGCAGGGGCCATAGAGTTTGTTATTGAATAAGAAAAACTTCATAAAGGTACAAATATATCTCTCTGCCCATAGGCTGATGTACAGGGAGAAGTCCACAAACCACAGAGAAAGGTGTGTTGAGATCAAATAAACTTGGATCATTTGGATGCTAGGATGCAGGAAAGTCTGAAGATTCATCGCAGTAGAGGCCTGTTGACACAGAAGAAATAGGATTGGCATGAACCGAGTTTAGGTTAAGGATATGATTATGAAAATAACCGAGGTGGTTATTTTCTACCAAGAAGTGGACAATTTTGTCAGTGAGTTAGAAACCTGAGGGTCCTAGACAGGATCTACACAGAGTCAGCCCCATGTTTTAGGGGTTAATGACATGGTAAAATCAAGAATCAGGGTATATTCCTGCTTTGCATGTATAAAGAAAGATGTGAATGGAGGCCTAGGAAGGCTACTATTCCATGGAAGGTCTCATAGGTATTAGCCCATCTGACCTTTAATAGAGTCAGGATTAGGTGACAATATCTGGTGTGCCCACTGATATCCAAACATAAGTAATGGACTAGGAACAGGCCAACAAATCAACTTAATCGTGCCAAGTAAAACAAAAGCCAGAACTGAGCATGCCGCAGAACCTTGAAGGAGTGACCTGGTCAAGGTTCTCGGGTACGCGGCCAGGTGGCCTTGCTTGGCATAGCTTCTAAGGACGGAGCTGGCGAAGGAGCTGCCTGGCTTCCACTAGTCAGTGTGCCCCGAGTACCTGACCACTGAGTCCCAGGTGTTGCACTTCCAGGCAGCACAGGAGCAGCGGCTTTGCAATGACCAGTTTGGAGGCTCTTTTGAGACTGTATGTCATCAACAGATATGAGAACATGCCGCATAAATGAAATCAGCTGTGGCGCCCGTTCTACTCAGTGTATCCCAGTGTCCTGGAGATGCGATGGTGAGAGTGATTGTGACAATGGAGAAGATGAAGAAAACTGTGGTAAGAAGACCAGTGTGAAGTGGCATACCCCAAAGACCCTTTTCCTAAAGAAAGGTGGGCAAGGGATGCTAACTTAAGCCCGAAGACACAGTGCCACTGAGTCACTTTTCAGTGGCTTTGCTGTCTGCTCAATATTGGTCCTTCCTGGCCACCATAAAACTGTGAAAGGCCTATTCCTGGTAATTGGCCACTGCCTGGTGCATCTTCCAGGCAGACAGAAGCAAGCAAAGAAGTCATCTTGATGCTTACATTCAGCATAGTACATTTAGCGTAGCTTAGTAAGGGCGCAGCTATGTGGACTTTTTCCTTTTATGACACTAATTCAAGGGTCTTCCTTACATTTGGCTCAATAAAACTAGAAGGTGATGGGGCCAGCAGACACATTCAAAGATTTAGTTAGATCGGCTTTTTGGAACAAGTTACTTGAGTGTGATACAAGCATTTCTGCCAACTAGACTCTATTGGTACATTAGCATAGAAGCATGGCCTAACATGTTGCCAGCAGATAGCTAAAGTCTACCCAACCTTTGTGTCCTATGATGATTCCTGTCTCTGAATGCTAGCACTATTTTCTATTCTTTCACACTTATATTCTTGGGGTGTCTATAACGAAGTGTTCTGTGTTAAAGGTGAGGCCCCGGAGAAAAACCTGTAGGTTGAAAAACATTGCTTTGAGTGTTGTTGCAACCTACTACTCCTTCATACTCCTTCTAAACCTGAGTCTCTTGAGCCTAACTTCAGGCTGCTGTAATATCTAAGGGAGTTTAGGGTCCTTGCAAATGAAAAAAACTAGTCTGGAGCTCAGGGTCCTTGCAGATGAAACACTAGTCTGGAGCTCAGGGTCTTGCAGGTGAAACACTAGTCTGGATCTCAGGGTCCTTGCAGATGAAACATTAGTCTGGAGCTCAGGGTCTTGCAGGTGAAACACTAGTCTGGAGCTCAGAGTCCTTGTAGGTGCGACACTAGTCTGGAGCTCAGGGTCCTTGCAGATAAAACACTAGTCTGGAGCTCAGGGTCCTTGCAGATAAAACACTAGTCTGGAGTTCAGGGTCCTTGCAGATGAAACACTAGTCTGGAGCTCAGGGTCCTTGCAGATGAAACACTAGTTTGGAGCTCAGGGTCCTTGCAGATGAAACACTAGTCTGGAGCTCAGGATCCTTGCAGATGAAACACTAGTCTGGCATGTACAAGTCACTCTGTGGGGGCAATCCCACTGCACCTAGTCCAATGAGTTTCATGTTCAGTCATAGAATCGAGCTTTATCCATTGCCATGGCAAGCCCTGGAGCTGCCAAACATTTCCCTCGCAAATCTACACTTTGCTTCCCAAGAGAGTCGTGGTCTCCTTTCACCAATTACCACCAAATTGTGACCTTGGTATGTTTGGCAGGAATTTAAATCAAAACCTATAATGGCTACTGTGACTACTTTGTCATGACTAGCATGCAGAGTTGCTAGGCTATGATTCTGGTCCTAGCAGTGGAAAAAAAATCTGAAAATTATTTAGATGGTATTCCTAATGTTTATTTAAAGAACCCAAAAGAAAGGAACCATGTAGAATGTTCTTTGGTTTGTTTCTTTTTGGATAGTGCCTTAATATCCATTTTATATTGCCCATATATAGCTGATACATATTCTCAGCTAGTGATGTGGTTTGGGCTGACATACAATAGGTTGGTCTAGGTATAACTCTGCCTTCCAAAATGAAGTCCCTGATACCAGCTTAAGATATTGATCACTGTCCCTTTAAGTGTCAGTTGTGGGTCTCATCTCAAATTAGTTTCTAGCCTTCTACTGTTTTCTTGGTCCTTTATTTCTGCTCTTATATATAGTATGGCTGCATCTTATTTTATACTGTGAAACTGTTTTGTCATATTTCAGAAACTTGTTCTCAATATAACAGCACTATAGCTTTTAAGTTCAAAAGCTAAAGTTACTCATCAGAGATCAATATATTTGATTTGGTGATGAGAGTCTTGTATTGAAAACAAATGCTGATGCACTTTCAATGGGACATCTTCCCTCCGACAGGCAACATAACATGCAGTGCTGATGAGTTTACTTGCTCCAGTGGCCGCTGTGTCTCCAGGAACTTCGTGTGTAATGGCCAGGACGACTGTGATGATGGCAGTGATGAGCTGGACTGTGCCCCACCGACCTGTGGCGCTCATGAGTTCCAGTGCAGCACCTCTTCCTGCATCCCCCTCAGCTGGGTGTGTGATGATGACGCAGATTGTTCCGACCAGTCAGACGAGTCTCTTGAACAGTGTGGCCGTCAGCCAGTGATACATACCAAATGTCCCGCCAGCGAAATCCAGTGTGGCTCTGGCGAGTGCATTCACAAAAAGTGGCGGTGTGATGGAGACCCTGACTGCAAGGATGGCAGTGATGAGGTCAACTGCCGTAAGTAACTTTCCAGTTCTCCTCCATGCATCGACTGGGGACCCTTTGGCTGGCTTCATTCCATTGTGTTACCTCCTTTCACAGCTTCTCGAACCTGCCGACCTGACCAGTTTGAGTGTGAAGACGGTAGCTGCATCCATGGCAGCAGGCAGTGCAATGGCATCCGAGACTGTGTTGATGGCTCTGATGAAGTCAACTGCAAAAACGGTGAGGTTCTCTCCATCGTGTTCGGGTAGACCGTTGGTTGCGCTGGTCAGACCAACAATGGGACTTCTCTCCTGTGTTTGGTGTTATAGTCAATCAGTGCTTGGGCCCTGGAAAGTTCAAGTGCAGAAGTGGGGAATGCATAGACATCAGCAAAGTGTGTGACCAGGAGCAGGACTGCAGAGACTGGAGTGATGAGCCCCTAAAGGAATGCAGTAAGTGAGGGGCTTGCTTGAGGCCAGAGCTGGGGGGTTCCCTTCAGTCCATCAGAGCCAACGCTGTTTGGACCCTGCTTGAAGCCCTGTTGAACTCAAAATGAGCTAAACTTTAGTATAAGCTTGACAATAAAGTCTTATGATATGGGGTTCCACCCAGTGGCAAACTAACCCTGAGTTTAGAAACTCCTTAAAATAACTAAAATTGGTAGCAACATGAGTAAATCCTGCATAACTAAGTGGTTGCCTACCATCCAGCCTGAAATGTTTATCTACAGAACAAATAATCAGATCTTAGAAAGGCCAGCAGCAGCAGCCTGAGTTTGAATGTGAATAAGACAACTATCAATTAAGAATAAGATGTCGTACTAATTTGAAACAGAAAAGAAAATGAGCAGTTGAAGTTGAGAGGGAGATGTTTGTGCAGCATCTTCAGAGAGTTGGATGGGGTATGGAGCAGTAGATAAGATCAGAATCCATTGTATCTGTATATGGAAGTCTCAAAGAAAAAATCTAAAATATTATATTAAAAATCAAGACTAAGCTGCCAGGTGACTTTTGCTACTCTTTTATTCCAGATATCAATGAATGCTTGGTCAATAATGGTGGCTGTTCCCATATCTGCAAAGACCTAGTTATAGGCTATGAATGTGACTGTGCAGCTGGGTTTGAACTGATAGATAGGAAAACCTGTGGAGGTGAGTGGAAGCAAAGAGCCTGGCCCCTGGAGAACATGGGAAAGGGCGACATGCATCTAGTAACAGCAAGGAACATCTAGGAACAGCAAGACTAATTCTAATTTCCCTCCTAGATATTGATGAATGCCAAAATCCGGGGATCTGCAGTCAAATTTGTATCAACTTAAAAGGCGGTTACAAGTGTGAATGTAGTCGTGGCTATCAAATGGATCTTGCCACTGGCGTGTGCAAGGCAGTAGGTAAATGGACTTGGGCTGGTGTTGCTCTGGTACCTTTATGAGTTAGTGATTCTAAAAGGTACAGCCGGTGACTGCAGCAGTCAACCTACACATAAAGTCGTACCCCAGAGCAATGCTACTAAACTAGCGCAGCAGGATAACGTAAGGCAGATCACCTTCCCATGCATCTGCCCTGGTCTTTCCTTTTGCATAGGATACTACAAAGAGTCTCCATATTTGCTTCATTTTTGCTTCTGGAACTGAGCACAATGCAAACAAATATCTTGTTTATCAGCCACCCTACTATTGAATGCTGTAACCCCAGGACTGCCTTCCTAAATAGGGTAGAAGTACTAACAGGCCCAGGGGGCTTGAACTCCAGGCTGGGTACTACTGAGATGTTCAGCAGTATCTTTAGAAGTGGTCCTCTGTGGAGAGGCAGTGACTTAGAAGATCTTGCTTTATAGCAAACCTAAATCAACCTGGCTTATGTCTTATAGGCAGAGAGCCAAGTCTGATCTTCACTAATCGAAGAGACATCAGGAAGATTGGCCTAGAGAGGAAGGAATACATCCAACTTGTAGAACAACTAAGAAACACGGTGGCTCTCGATGCTGACATTGCAGCTCAGAAGCTATTTTGGGCTGATCTAAGCCAAAAGGCCATCTTCAGGTAACTTTCACTTGCATTTCTAACATCTGGACATAAAAGTCACTGTCATTGGGCCTGTGGAAAGGATTGGGGTAGGGGATGGGGCTTCTATTGTCTGTGGCTCCAGTCTACCATCTACTCAGTTGGGAGTATTAAACCCAACACTGGTTTTCCAGCTAATAAGTTACTGTCAGCTGTTATTTAGGAATGAATCATCATCCATGAAGGAAAAGGCGACAATGCCTACAGATGACATCTGAATTCCTCATATTTTCTCCTTCTATAATTGTGAACTGTCTTCTCTTGCTACAAACAGAAATGATGGTAGTAGCTTTTCCTCAGTGGAAACTGTAGACTTGGGATGATGGCAGCTGAGTCAAATGCTTTCTTTGCATCTAGAATACATAACCACAACTAGACAAGCTACAATATTGCTAATTTTCCATCCCTAAGCAACATGGCTGAATAATTTTAGTGGAGAGCTGTGGGGTTCCTAGGGTCCTTTCTGAATAAAGTCCTTGACCATTTTATAAGCAGAAAGTCCCTTCTCCAGGGTCCAATGGTGACAACTTTTAAATTTCTTGTGACCTATTCTGTTTCAGTGCCTCAATTGATGACAAAGTTGGTAGACATTTTAAAATGATCGACAATGTCTATAATCCTGCAGCCATTGCTGTTGATTGGGTGTACAAGACCATCTACTGGACTGATGCGGCTTCTAAGACTATTTCAGTAGCTACCCTAGACGGAGCCAAGAGGAAGTTCCTGTTTAATTCTGACTTGCGAGAGCCTGCCTCCATAGCTGTGGACCCGTTGTCTGGGTTTGTATTCTATGTTTTCCTTCACTTAGCCTTTTGAGTGCTAGCCACATAGGTTGGGAGCTTTTCTCATGCAACCTAAGAGTGCCCAGGAACAGAATTATCTGGTTCAAGACATCAATGACACTGTTCATTGTCCAGCCCATCCCACTTTTCCCTGTACATCTCCAGCTAACTCCCTTTCTTTATCTCATGTCTCCTCTCTCTCTCTCTCTCTCTCTCTCTCTCTCTCTCTCTCTCTCTCACACACACACACACACACACACACACAATTTATGTATCTTTATGAAATCTAGGATCTACAAGTAGGAAAAAAAGATGTGATATTTGTTGTTGGAGTCTTACTATACCTAATATGATCACCTCCGGTTGCCTCCATTTTCCTCAAAATGACATAATTTCCTTCTTCTTTATGGGTAAATAAAACTCCATTGTGTACATGATAAACTTGAATGAAAACATCTTCTTGAGACCAATCATGATACATAATGAAGGTACATTAGTAAAAAGAAAAATGTTGTAACAAAATACAGAGCAGTCCTGGGGCAGCCCTTATGTATGATGTGCCTCCCAATCTCACTCCTGACTGTTCAGGTGCATGACGGCATTAGTGAGGCTTTAAATTTCATGTATGACATATACCAAAATGATATCTGAATCCTTTGTCCATTCAGATTCTGAACAAATAGTGTGTGTGTGTGTGTGTGTGTGTGTGTGTGTGTGAGAGAGAGAGAGAGACAGAGACAGAGACAGAGACAGAGACAGAGAGAGACAGAGAGAGACAGAGAGAGAGAGAGAGAGAGAGAGAGAGAGAGAGAGAGAGAGAGGGAGGGAGGGAGAGAAAGAGAAAGAGAGAGAGAGAGAACACTTTGCTGGGTTGGCTAGCTCTGGGTAGTCAAATCTAGGACTCAAAGAAAACGCTGGTATTTGTATAACCCTGTCCCCTCAAGGCTTCCATCTAAAAATGCAAATTGTGTGAAAGTTCAGTTGAAAGGAACAGACTATTGTCAAAATATTTCACTAAGGTAGGCAGCTTGGAAAAAGGCAACTGTAGCCTCACAGTTGGTCCCTGTGAAATTATTAGATTATTATTAGATTATTAGAACATAATCCCCAAGCTCCTTCTATAGAGCTTACAGAAAAGGGATCCTTCATAGATCTGAAAGAATATGCCTTTAGAAAGGAAATGTACAACCTTGGGACTTTGGGCTGATACTTACACATCAGACCAACACAGACTAACACAGCTATAACTTGGACATTATATTATTGTCTTCTATAGTCCTGAGGAGTAGATCCAGAGCCTCAAGCATGGCAAGCCAGGTGCTCTACCACTGAGCTGTGCTTCCAACCCTTGTCCATTCTCGCTGTTCAATTTCATGTACATAAAACATAGTTAGAGCCTTAAGCATCAGCCTTTATCTTGAGAGCCTCAAGCACAAGAGTTTTCTGTGCCCCCCTTTAAGCTTTGGATTTAAGTCACAGCTTTCTTTCTTCTTAGCCACTAAGGCACGTTTCTGGTTTAACTCTTCCCAGCTTTGTTTATTGGTCAGACTGGGGCGAGCCAGCTAAAATAGAAAAAGCAGGGATGAATGGATTTGATAGGCGTCCACTGGTGACTGAGGACATCCAATGGCCTAATGGAATTACACTTGGTATGTATGTCCTTCTCGCTCCTTCACTGGTAACTCTCTTCATCCTGTTTAAATGTATGCCCATTGTAAATTTGAGATGAGGCTCCTAGTTCCGTCTGTAGCCAGAGAGAGGGGCTGAACAAACATGGTGGACTTAACAAATTACAGGTGCCAGGATGGCTGGCTTGTCAGCTAGTTGGTCTAATATACAGTGGAAACTCAGTGAATCTTGGATCTTGGGGGTTTTCATATGGAACACCACAGGCATGGGTGCCTTAGCCTTTCCTGGGTGGTAACTTGCAACTGTTTCCTTTTGAATTATCTGGGAAGAAGTGAAAAATATAAGCCTTTGAGGTGGTATTGTGTTCCCCGAAATATTGTGCACCCTAATAAACTTATCTGGGGTCAGAGACAGAACAGCCACAATATTAAACATAGAGGATAGGCAATGGTAGCACACGCCTTTAATCTTAGCATTCCAGAGGCAGAAATCCATCTGTTCAAGGATACAGCCAAGCATGGTGACTCACGCTTTTAATCCCAGAAAGCGAGCCTTTAATCCCAGGGAGTGATGGCAGAAAGGAAAGATATATAAGGCGTGAAGACCAGAAACTAGAAGCATTTGGCTGGTTAAGCTTTTAGGTTTTGAGCAGCACAGTTCAGCTGAGAGCCATTCGGATATGAGGACACAGAGGCTTCCAGTCTGAGGAAACAAGATCAGCTAAGAAGTTGGCCAGGTGAGGTTAGCTGTGGCTTGTTCTTCTCTCTGATCTTCCAGTGTTCACCCTAATAACTGGCCTCAGGTTTGATTTTATTAATAAGAACTTTTAAGATTCATGCTACAAGCCTTTTTTAAAACACTTTCTATAAAGTAACATATCCCCAGTCAGTGACTTTGAGAGTCTTAGAAATCCCATTGCCCCCCCCACCCCCACAGAGAGAATGCAGATACAGGTTCTATCACTGGCTTCACAAGTATTATGGTGTCCCCACTAAGAACTCCGGATAGAAAAGAAACCAGAAACCAGAGTAGATTCTTTGGATTTTTTTAAATAGAAGCCAGAGCATCAACAGCTCCTATTGTGTCAATTATCTTCTTGCCTAGACCTCGTCAAAAGCCGCCTCTACTGGCTTGATTCCAAGCTGCACATGCTGTCTAGTGTGGACTTGGATGGCCAAGATCGCAGGATAGTGCTCAAGTCTCTGGAGTTCCTAGCTCATCCACTTGCACTCACAATATTTGAGGTAAGACGTGCACCTCACATCTAAGAGGGCACTCTTAGAACAGGTGCATGGGAAGAGGAGGGAACAATAGGCAACTGAAAAACTTTTACCTAAAGACTGGTACACATTGGACACTAAGTCCTCAAAGAACTTCAAGAAACATGAACTTGCTTCTCTTACCCATAATACTCAATGTCTCAGAGAACCATTCAATAACCTTACCCCATTACATGATGAATAAATCATGATATTAGATCTTGATTTGTGCTAATCTTGGATGCACATGCTAATTGTCAGGATTCTGTTTTAGGATCGTGTCTACTGGATAGATGGAGAAAATGAAGCAGTGTATGGTGCCAATAAGTTTACTGGGTCAGAGCTGGCTACTCTAGTCAATAACCTCAATGATGCCCAAGACATCATTGTCTACCATGAACTCGTTCAGCCACCAGGTAACATGAGAAACCCCCTCCTTAATGACCATGCTAAAGGAGTAGTGTGATCTAGCACCTACTACCTACTGGCTCCTTAGCTACTCAACCTCCTTTAAAATGTCCTCTTGTCCTCTTGAACTCTAGGCTAAACTCCACACCTGATGTCTGGTATCTTTTTCCAGCCATCTTGGAAAAATGACTTCCGAGTCAGCTCTTATCTCTTTTCAACCCTTAGTGGCATAGTTTTCATCTCGATTTCTTCTAGATTCCCATTGCTAAGCCTACTGTACGAGCTTGCGCAGTAGCCTTCAGGCCACAGATTGTCCTTATGATTTGTTTTCTAGGTTTGTTGTAACAAAGTACCACAAATCAGATGCCTTAAACAACAGAAATTTACTGTCTCACAATTCTGGAAACTGAAAGTCCTAAGTCAAGGTGTTAGTAAATTGGTTCCTTTCAGGGACTTGAGGGAAGGCTCTATCCCAGACCTCTCTTCTTGTCTTGAAGACCTCATCTTAACTTGATTACCTCTGTCAATACCATATCTGCACATAAGGTTGCATTCTAAGACATTGGCAGTTAGGACTTCAATGTGCGAATTTTATAGAGACACACAACTTAACCCGTAACACCTATTCTTCCCCATGGCACATCTTATACAGGATTTAACAAATCATCAAATGTATCTAGTCATGTTTTCTCCTGCCCAGAACACTGGCTTGCCTATCAAATGAGATCCTCACATCTCCCTGTGGCTGAGCTCCCTTTCACTTTGTCAATATAATGCCAGGAAAATATGACTTGTCTCCTTCTTCTGACCCTTTACTCTAAGCTTTGAACAAACAGTATGAGCCAGGCCTGGTCCCTCACCTCCCTCCACACCAACCCGTGGAAGACAAAATTCTTACTCTACTTCCAAGAAACCTCTGACTCTGGTATCTTTGGAGTGTGTTTCCAGTACATTGATTGATACCCATTCAACATCAGTGATGGACAGTCTGCAGGGATGTTAGTCTCTCCTGAAAGATTGACAGAGTACACAAAGTTAAGCTCTATCGAGACTATAGATAGTTAACATTGCAATGCCTATTGTAAAGGACCTTTTTCTCCTGACTAGGTAAAAATTGGTGTGAAGAAGATATGGAGAATGGAGGATGTGAATACCTCTGCCTGCCAGCACCACAGATTAGTGACCACTCTCCAAAATATACCTGTTCCTGTCCCAATGGGTTCAGTCTCGAGGAGAATGGACGAGCGTGTCAAAGTAAGGCTTTCTGCATCTCAGCCACAGGCAAGACACATAACAAGCACTGAAAGACACTGCCTACGACAACTTGCCTGCATTCTAGAAATTCTGTTGTAGTTCACTTTTGAAATCGACTATAGAATATTAGGTGGTGGTGTTGCACAACAGGCATTTGTATCAGTATGTTGGAGCTGACATGTGTCCCATTTCAACATCAGATGAGTTTATCCATGACCAAAGTGTCAATGTACCACACACTGATTTGTACCCATCACTCTGTAACACCTCTGAGCTAGCCAATGTTCAGGTACTTCAAGTCCTCCACAAAAGGCAGAATAAAAACAATGAAGACATTTGAGGAAGGAGGCCATGGTTGCAGGATACTTACAGACCTCAGTAGATGACATCAATTTAAGCTCTCGGGTAGTCAGAACTTGAATTTTAATATTTTGTTCTCAGCTTTTGATTAAGCAGTGGGCTGAACTTGCTTATTGTAAACGAGGTGCTCACACAATGATGTCTTAATTAGCATCATTCTGCATCTTGATTTCCTGAGAAAATAGGTGCAGGACCACTTGATGTGCATAGAACACCAGAGCATTTTTAGAACATCTGTTGGTCCTTCAGGAGCCTGGGGTTTTGTTCAGAGGGAATCTGTGTGGCTGTGAATCTTTCTGCATTGTCAAATTCCACATGCTGACTGCCCTGCCCAAAGTTTTGTGTTTCTGGTTTTTGCTTGAAGCTGGCTAGTTCTCTCCATTCAGATACATCCACTTTACAACTTAGTTCTACAGTGGGTTGTCCCTTTTCCTGGAGTTAAAATAACCCTCCAACATGATTTCTCTGGACTATGCAGCCAGCCACACAGGAAACTTAGCCTTAACCAGGTTCTTGGTTTTTATAATCCAGGTACTTCAACTCCTGTGACTTACAGTGAGACAAAAGATATCAACACAACAGACATTCTACGTACTAGTGGACTGGTTCCTGGAGGTATTGGGTCCAGTACTGCAAACTGTTAATCTCAACTAACTGCCGCTTAAATAATTAATGCAGCCTTTAACTACTGGTTCTGCCCCAACTGGCTACTTGTGCCTGAAAGATTTCAGAACCTGTGTATCCTGGATTTCTCTGACTTATTTAAACCTGTTGGTGAAATGGCCATGTAACTCAAATAATTCTAATCCCAAGTTTTTCTGCTATGGAATTATAGTGGATAGTAGAGATCAATGTTAGGTACAAAGGTATGAGGACATCTACCTGATGGGCAGATTTCTAAGTCTCAATTCAAATCATGATAGACCGATTTCTTGTATGTCCTTGCAGGGATCAACGTGACCACAGCAGTATCAGAGGTCAGCGTTCCCCCAAAAGGAACTTCAGCTGCCTGGGCCATCCTTCCTCTTTGTAAGTACATTCACTTCTCATACAGACAGTTCTAGTTCATCTACAGCCACCTTTCTGTGGTCTCTTATGCTGTCATAACACATGAGACACTGAATTGCATTCACTCCCTCAACTGTCTGGTACCTACTCTTCAGTAGTATCTTTCACATGACAGTGGACACCAGTGAACATTCACCAATTGCCTAAAAAGTCTTACTGCTTTCTGGGTTGAGCTTGTTAGCCTTGCTTATCTCTACATATTGGAAGCTAGTTTAGCAAGAATTTTGTTCTAGTCCCATTTGTTGTATATAATGATCACAAAGAGGTCAACAAAGGTTCAAATGCTTGTTTGACAGAGTTGTAAAATTCATAAAGGGTAAATTTTTGTGGGGGAGGGTTTTTTTTTTCTTTTTCAGAAAGAGGTTTCTTTGTATAGCCCTGGAACTAGCTCTATAGACCAGGCCTTGAACTCACAGAGACCCACCTGCCTCTGTCTCTGAATGCTGGGATTAAAGGTGTGCACCACCACTGTCTGGCCATAAAGGATAAATTTAAAGTAAAGTTTTTAAACTCAGGGGAAAGGGTCCTATAAAGCTGCTTTCAGGCTTGTGAAGTCTAAGGCACTTTGATTTAATGGCTTCTTTGACCTAGCTTACTCGCTTCCCTAATACACCAGGACCACTTGACTGGCACTCCAAAGGCTTCTGTGATTTTCATGAAGGTGGCCAGGGTTGTGACTCAGGACTCTGTACGTCACCCAGTGTGGAAAGCCCCAGTATAAGTATTCACACAACCACTGGGCTGAACTTACTTCAAAATTTTGTATCATCTGTATTCCACCTTCCCTAAAACATGGAACTTTCATTAACATCGATTACCCTAGATCCATGCCTATTAAACTTCACTTGTGATGTTTTTCAGTGCTCTTGGTAATGGCAGCAGTAGGTGGCTACTTGATGTGGCGGAATTGGCAACATAAAAACATGAAAAGCATGAACTTTGACAATCCTGTGTACTTAAAGACCACTGAAGAGGACCTCTCAATAGACATTGGTAGACACAGTGCTTCTGTGGGACACACGTACCCAGCAGTAAGTCTGCTTTGTCTGTATTTACTGTGGCTTGACATGAGTCTCTTCAAAGGAGGCCAGAACCTCTAGTTATGGGTACCTGGGCTGGGAAGGATCATGGAGTCCCTGGACACTTTATCCACTGGCTGCATGTTAGATGCTAAATGTCTGTCAGTTGATAAGCATCTCACCCACAGAGGAAGGCAGGTAAGTCCTATTCCTCATTATTTTACATTATAAAAATGACTTGTAAATAACAGTATGAACCAACTGGCTTGTTTTTAAACTTCAATTCCTGCATCCTGGATAGCTAAAGGTAAATCAGGATGGCCCTATGAGGATTGTATATAGGGGAGTTGGCTGAAAGTCAGTAGCTTGAATAAGATTCAATTAGCCTAAAGTACTAAATGCTTTCTTTCAAGAGGTGCTCCATCCCACCCAGGAGAGCCAGCTTTCCGCAGGAGCAGCAACTGCAATCATTTGTTCCTCCCCTCAAGACCCAAGTACACATTCAGCCTCCACTTCAGCACCATGCTGAGTGAAACATGCTGAACAGGAGCACTGCCCTTGCCCGTTCTCCAGGGGAACATGGAATAGTGTTCAGTCCACGTTAGGTGTCTTTTCACATTTGTTTCCAAGATTTACACTCCTTAGAATCAGGCATACTGTTTTTGTTTGTTTTTTTTCTTCTAGCAAGCAGGTGTAGGTTAACTTTCCCGTATTTGAAATACTTTGGTGGTAGAAGTGTTCAGGGTTGGGGATTTTTTTTTAGGGAGCATGAATTTTGGAGTTTTCGCATACACAAAAAGTCTGAACAAAAAAAAAAAATCCATCTGGTTCATGTATTCTTATACACATAGTCTAAGATATTTTATACAACATTTTAATGTGTGTTCATTTTGATCACAACCAATAACATAAGGTGAGGTGTGGAATTTTCTACTTATAGTGTCATGGTGGCACTCAGAAAATTTCAGATTTCGGAGCCTTTTTGGGTTTCAGATTTTCAGGCTGGGAACAAATACAATTCATGTATCTGGCCTGCAATTCTTTGGGTCTGTGAATGGCCAACCCAAGTCCACTTCATAGAGCTGCTAACAGGGAGTAACCACCAAGCTCACCTGAACCTTTTTCTTCTCTGCAGATATCAGTTGTAAGCACAGATGATGATCTGGCTTGACCTCTGAATAAGTCTTGACCTCTGAGGTCTAAGCCAACAACACTCCACTCCAGAATGGTAACCGAGCCAGCGCTGAAGTCTCCTTTCTTCCTCCCATCTGGAAGAACATCAAGATATCTTTCCACGGATCAAGTTTGTGTCCTTGACCATTTTTATATTACTTTTGTAAATATTCTTGGTCACATTCTACTTCAGCTTTGGATGTGGTTACCAAGTATCTGTAACCCTTGGATCTCTAGACAGTATTGCCATCTCTGGCCAAATATGCACTTTCCCTAGAAAGCCATAGTCCAGCAATGAACCTTGTGCTATAGTGACTCCCACCTGTACATACATTGTATAGGCCACCTGTACATATCCCAGAGAACAATCACTATTCTTAAGCACTTTGAAGATATTTCTATGTAAATTATTGTAAACTTTTTCAATGTTTGGGACAATGGCAATAGGATAAAACGGGTTACTAAGATGAAATTGCCAAAAAAAAAAAATTTGTAAACTAATTTTGTACGTATGAATGAAATCTTTGACCTCTGTGGAGGTTTGCAAAGACTGACTTCAAACTACTGTACATTTTTTTTTCAAGTGCTAAAAAAAATTAAACCACACAGCTTAACCATGGTTTTGATTATTCCTCTAAAATGAACTGGGAACAGCCTGTGTATCACCAAATGTTTTAGACATTTGAGCTATAGCTCTTGGTGTTGTATACCTAGCCCATACAACCAAGTACTAACTAAAGAAATAGCTACCATTTAATATTTGTTCCCCCAAATTTATCAACCTTTCTTCCTTCCTTCCTTCCTTCCTTCCTTCCTTCCTTCCTTCCTTCCTTCCTTCCTTCCTTCTTTGCTGGCCTCAAGCTTGCAGTGTTCCTGCCTCAGCTTCCTAACTTCAAGGATTACATGTCTCATGTCTGTACCACTACACCCAGTTCACGTATTTCTTATTTTATAAAAGACACTGTCTTCCCAGAATTCCTTTTGCTTGCAGAAGATTTCCTTTCTTTCTCTTTTTTTTTCACAATGATCTAGAAATCCATGCTAAGATTCCCACAAGTTCTCGTGCTTTGTTGTCCATGTTCTGTCATGATTTGTAGGTCAAAGATAAGTGCCTTCCACGGCATGGGAAAGGGTTTACTCTTACAAGAGCCTGACTTGTCTTACCGTGAAGATGGGTAGGAAGGATACTAGGCAGCATTGTTGTTAAACAATCTAAATTGTGGTTCTCAGCATGCCCCAGGAACAGCAATATCACTGCTAGGAACTTAACAGAAATGAAAATTCTTGGGCCTCACCACAAACCTGCTTAATCAGAAACCCCAGTAATGGGGACCAGGAAACTCTTCATATAGTTCTGATATAACCTAAAGTTTGATAAAAACTATTCTTATGTGGCTTCATGGAGATTATAATTGTAATGTGTTCAACACATTGCTGGTCTATAGCATCAGACATGTAGACATGTTCTTCCTATGGAGAATTCGTGGACCTTTGTGTGGAGAACAGCTAGGGAGTTGGAGGTGGAAAAGGGGTACTGTGTCAAGGGGAGAGTTTTCTGAGTTTTCCATCACATTGGCCATCACGTCCTTACTCTGACGTCTCAAGACATCTAGAACTGAAGAAAGATGCAAGGCTTAAAGCACAGACGAGATGCTCCAGTAACTCCACTGTGAGATGGGCACAGCAGAAAGGGTACTGGATCCTTGGGGATGAAATGACTGAGCTAGCATCTAAAACAGATGAGGTCATCTCATTTTTAAAAACCTTGTCTCCTCTGCAGAAGCCTAGCATTAGATAGAACTTGCTGTATTTTAAAAGGCACAAAGCCATTTAAAAAAAAATGAAGTGCTTAAATATTGATAGAGCGTTGATGAGTATTGCTAGAGAGGTTAGTTATCTGGTGAGACTGCTAAGTGATTCAGTGGACAACAGTTCACGAGGGATGAGAACCCTGACCTTTATCACCCATACAAGAGCTTGAAAACTGTATGTGAGAAAGGTTGACATAAGTTGGCTGTATCTCTAGAGTTTAATGTAGTGGATAATTCATTAAGAGGTAAACCGTGAAGCATCAAATTCTTAGAAAGGATATTTATAATTAAACCAGCCTGTCACATGAGGCCACAGTGAGTGGAACCTCAAGGCACTTGAGGAATACCTGCAAAGGACAGACAAATCAACAGATTTGTGGACCCTGGTAAAGAAATTCAACCAATTCTGGGAGTCCAAAATTTTAAGAGTTTGTTGCAAGCTACATGCTCCTTGGCAAGAAGCAGGCCCAGTAGATCACTGGTTCCCTTAGAATATTCTAACAGCTACTTCGAAGATTTGGCATCATTTCTGAGCCTTTGGATCTGGATAAATAGAGGGCAAAGTAATTCTTTGAGGCTTCAACTTCGGCACTTGCCTTGACTCATTTTATGTCTAGAAGGCAGACATCCCCTCTCAAAAATGAGCATGCAGGTTTTAAATGGCACAGTTGCTGACCAGTTAAAGGAGTCCCTTTTCAGTTGGAAACATTGCAGAAATCTGAGACCCACCTAATGTCTAGCTTTTAACTTCACCCTCATCCAAAGATGCTGGTGGATTTCCCATGTATCATGTAGTTAAACAGAACTGATTTCCTAGCATTCTTACCTAGTAAAATCTTGCCTACTGGAACAGTATGTTCCCTTAAACCCAAATAAATGTCACACTTCTTTCTTTCACTTCTGGCAAAATAAATAAATAAATAAAGCAACCACAGACCCTTTTGCTTACTTAGGTTCAAGAACAAAACAAAATGCTACTCCTGATCCAGAACTTTGAGCCCTTCATTTCTGAAGCCAATGTTTTGCCCTCTTTGGAAAGACTGAGAATTTCGTCCCTATTGTAGCCATAGTCTAGACCCTTACATTGGGCTAATTCTAGAAATGGAAAAAAAGTCTGCGAAGGTATCTTGTTTTCAAGGAGGAAGGAGATGACCTAGAAGATGAGACAGTCATGGTTCAGGTTTTGTTGTTGTTTGTTTGCTTGTTTTTCTCACATCCAGCACAGAGGTTTCTAGCTCACAAGAACTTCATGGAAAGGACAATAACCACCATTTTTTTATGAATCTCATTCCTACCTACCTTCACCAATGAAAAGCTGAATGTTAGTTAGTAGAGAGTCTAAAATTGAGGTTTGTGATCATGTGTCCCATCTCTTTACAGAGTCACTTCAATCTGTTTAGTGTTTCTGAACCTGGTTCTTCCAAGAAACAGGAATGAAGTGGGACCACAGATGCAGAGTCCATTTAAGTCCTCCTGTGTGTGTCTGTGTGGACCCTGAGACAAGTGTGAGACAGGGAGAGCGTGGGGAAGGTGGGCTCGGCAGGAACTCTAGGATATCTCAAGAATGGCTGGTTCTTGGCTGTGCTTGGTGGCAAAGTTAGATGGGCAGCTTGGTGGGTGTGTTTAGAGTTCTACACGTTATGTCAATAGCACACATTTCTCTGTCCTGGGTGTGCTAGCTCGGGCAAGTCCCCAAGCATCTCTGTGGTATGGAGATGATAGGGATGCACTGGGACAGTGGGATGGAGGAGTCCAAGAGCTCAGCACAGTGTCTGGCATTTGGTGTGTATGGGCAAACGTACTGACTATCGCTGTCAGTATGTGTTCTTACACAGCCTGAGAACTGATAAGTGACTACCAGTGAGCATTGCAGGCAGATTCACTCATTGAGTAACAAGAGCCTTTCCTCACCCTGAATGGTTGTTCCCCATCACACCGAAGTCTGAAGTTCAGGAAAGATGTTTACCTCATACAGGTGGAAGGCCTTAAAGGATGATATGGTTTAAACCTTAGAGTCATAGCTGGTATGTATGTGTCTACCTCCATCTTTGACTGCTTCTCTTAGGACGTAGAAACACATATTGGCACCTGCAGAGTCTTTAAATGGCTAAATGTTTGTAATGACCCTTCAGTTCTTACCATATGCTTAATGTCGTGTTAAATAAAGTGTTCTCCTGTCTTATCAGATCCTCACAGTAACCCTAATAGGAAAGCATCTTCATTCTGCAGATGTGAAAGCTAAGGACATAAACCGTGTAAGATCCCAAACTAAGTATGCTGCCATGGTCTCGGGAGAGGGTGCTGTCCCGTGCAAATGTTAAGGTGGATATCACATTGTATGTTTGCTGAGTCTCCTTTCCTACAGATTGTAGAGCATGTCTGCAGTTTCTCAATTGTTTTAGATTCCCCATCCAGCAAGATGGTGCCCAGAACTATAAAGCCGGCATGGCACCATGAACATGGTACCAGAACAGCGTGGTAGAGCTCGTTTAAATCTAGTATCTTGGTAGCCATCAAGGGATAGCTTTAAAGCAAAAGATACAGATTCCCTGCAGGAACTTGGAGACATCACGTCCGTTTCTAGCAGAGCATGTTAGGAGAAAGCATGCTACCACACAGTAATTCTCGGTTTCCAAGGTAGCCAAGGGACAACGCACCAGAGAAGACAGGAGGGAATGTGGCTTGTTCACAGAGTGATGGTGCTGTGACTTCAAAACTGATCTCAACTGTTCTAGAATCTGCCCTAACACCTGGCTGTTTCTCAATTGACATGTACACTTGGGAAGAAAGGAATGTCTTGAACAAAATTACTTTCATGAAACTGTCTTGCCTCTTTTCAACATCACACTTGATACTAAGAATATGATTTAAGAGCATGGGATGCCTCAGAAGGCCCATGAACACACCCTGACCATTGCCTTAGGATCGCCACTGTTGTAAGGGCACACGTTGGAACACATTCAGTCCTTCTGACCTGTAGATAACTATTTTTCTCTAAATGAACTGTACATTTATCTTAAATAAAAATTTATTTTTGAGATAACTGTTGCAAGTCTATTTTCTTCTAGAGACCTTTTGGGGAAACATTTGCTCAAATCTTCCTTCTTTGCTCAGCTGAATAACTAAGGGTAGCTCAGTTGCCCTTTAAAGAAAACACTAAGAATCATCCAGACCTGAACTGGTCAGGCCAAGATGACCCCTCTCTTGCCACACTGAGAAGGCCTCCCTACAAAAGACAGTGTGTTAGTTACCTCCTCACATCCCCCAATCCCTGTCCCTCCTTCTGTGAAAGAAACAAAGTCAAAGCCATTTTCCAGGAGACTGTTGGACCAGTTCTTCCTCCCCAGGATGGCTAGATCAGGCTGCTCTTGGCTCCTGAAGGGATGATGCTCCAGGATGGCAGCTCAAACAGGCACAGACCAACAGGGAAAGCCATTCCTCCATTTTCTGCCTCATCGGCTCTTCCAAGGTCCATTGAAATAGATTCGTGATCAGGATAAATTGTCATGAACCTTAGAATTATTTCACATGAACCTTTTCTACGAAATGGGTCTCCAGAGTTTGAATTATATTGGCTGCAAAATCTTGAAATTGACTCCGGAAGGAGATAAGTAAGTTGGAAGATAGAAAAACTCAAAAAAGGAAGACAGGAAGAGGGGAAGAAAGGGATTGAGAGAGAGCAGGAAGGGGAGGGGAAGGAATCTTGGAAAAGTTGGAGGTCACTCACTCTAGTGAGTGCTTAATGAATGGAAAGAGGCACAACAGGTGGGACTGGCCACCCAGCACTTGACTGTGGTCACAGACCAGCCTGCCATCTAAACTCTCCTGACAACTGCCACACCCACCTTCGTAGGTGTCTCAGAAAGAAAGAGGCAGCATGTACCAAGTGATCATTCAGACAACTGCCCTTCTTGCACCATCCCTACATCGTCCCTATGATTCTTTTTCCATGTAGATTTTTTTTAAAATTTTATTTTATGTGCATTGGTGTAAGAGTATCAGATCTCCTGGGACTGGAGTTACAGACAGTTGTGAGCTGCCATGTGGGTGCTGGGAATTGAACTTGGATCCTTTGGAAGAGCAGCCAGTGCTCTTAACTGCTGAGTAAGCTCTTCAGCCTGTCACTATTATTTTTTTAGTAAAGTTCCAATCTTTTACTCGTGTTCACTTAGGGATCTGGTTTCTCATCTACCCTTTCTGTATCACTCTCCCATGTACAAGTGTTCCTTCTCAATTCTCTCCTTGAAACACTAGCATTGGTGACCTTTTCTGCATTCCTAAAACACAAGAAGATTAATTGTCCTGTACTTACTGGCTTTGCAGAAAGCCTCACATGTGACTTTCTGATGATTAAAGAATGCAAGTGGTTGTTTAGGGTTCACCAGTTACACAGTGAGGTCTTTTTAATCAGGGGTGGGGGGAAGGCAGGTTCCACCTCCCACCACTCAGGAAGGCGAGGTCAACACACCCTCTAGATTGATTGTGCTCAGTAGACAGGGCTGGCCTAGAATCTAAGAAATAGGGAGTTCAGGTCTGAATAAGTAGCTAAGGGTGGAATGTTTAATTCTGGGGTAGAATGTATGTTTCAAGCCTTTAGTCATTATATGTGCTTTCTTTCATTAAAAAGATGATGATTTTTAATTATATGTAGGGGTGTGTGTGTGTGTGTGTGTGTGTGTGTGTGTGTGTGTGTGTCTTGTGCGGGTACATCCATGTGAGTGCAGGTGCCCATCAAAGCCAGTGATGTTGGAGTCCACTGGAGCTGGAGTTACAGGCAGTTGGAAGCTATCCAACATGGGTCATGGGAACCAAACTCAGGTCCTCTACAATAGCAGTTTAATTGCTATTAAATAATTTAAAAGCTATTAAATAAAAAAATAGTATTGTTTTCATCTATTCATATGTGACATTTTCTGAGGATTAGTTCCTTAATATTGAAAGGAAATCCACCTCTCAGCCTGATCCCAAATGAATAGGACTATGGTTTTTTGAGAGAAATTTTCTCAGTGGAGGACAGTGTAAGGTAGATAGCATAGTGTTCTTCCCTTGGGCCTTGGAGAAACAGTGGGAACAGTCTCCTAGAAGTTCTAGAACAGTTTCAAGATGGGCAGATTCTAGATGGAACATCAATTAGGGCAAAATGCAAAGCTCTTTTAATGAAATTAAGCTGGGATGTATGGACCTGCTCTTCATAAGTTACTCCTCCTCACGTACACACACACACACACACACACACACACACACACACACACACACCACATCACATCACATCATATCACATCACATCACATCACATCACATGTGTTATTTTTATTTCATTTCTTTAGTGTGCCCTGTGGGCCAGGCACTGTTCTTGATGCTGGAGAGCCAGTAAGACCTTGACAGACAAAGCCACACCCTTCATGATGCTCATTCTAGCTGGAAGCCAGGAACTGAACAGACATTAAGCCAGGTTGAGACAAGAGCTATGAGGGAAAAGAAAACAGACCATGGAATACAGAATGACAGTTATAGTTTAGATAACATGTCAAGGACACCCTCCGGGAAGGTGACTGGAGCAGAAAGCCCAAATGAAGTAAGGGGCAAGCCCATCAGGGGAGGAGCAAGGTTCTGAATGAAAAGCAAGCATGACTCATCATAGACAAAGCAAGGTGGCTTTGTCACTACAGGTGGCAAAGCAGAGTGGGATGAAGAAAGGCAGCAAGGACCAAACGTGGTCAACTTCAAGAATCATGGTTAGAACTCAGGAATGTCTAAGTGATAAAATGGCATTAGAGGAGGGTGAGATAAAGGTTTGCACGGGATGCTTTGCTTGGAGTAGATTGCACAGACACAAACACAAAACCAGGGTGTAAGTTAGAGGATTATGACAGTAGTTTTGGAAGATGTCCATGGCTTGGGTGGGGCTGGCAGAAAGCTACACTTCACATTCATTACCTGCAGAAGGTATGCATACAGGATGCCTCCCTGAATGGATAATAGGGTGTGACACATCCAGGCTCCTGTCTCAGCTGTGTTCTCTGCCTGAAGATACCAACGAGACGGCCACTGACTGACAAAGGATGATAGGCACAAGCCCCGTAGATGGAAAAACCTAACAGTGCTGCGTGCAGTCTGGAAAGAAAGTTAATGGTGCTGATCCCAAGCCAAAGAAAGTTAGAATCTAGAAGACTCTAATAGCACCTGGAGCATAACTTTTCACCCGCAGAACTGGAGCTTCAACATGTCAGTCCTTTTCTATCTTGCAGATGAAGTCCTTCTAGGGACACATGTGGATGGGGTCTCGAACACCCACCTCTGGAGGCATGCTTTCTATGGGCGATATTTTCTCTTTTATAACACAGCGGCTTTAGACAGTGTTTTCTGCCCACCCAGCTGCTTCTTGTGTCTCTGCTAGCCGTTGGGCTCTTAAGAACTTCAGAGAGCCATCCAAACTGCTTTCTCAGAGAGCATCCAAAATGGCGGGATCCTGGCATTTCTGAGTTAAGGGAGATCCTAAGACATATCCTGAGCCTGATATCTGATAGAGGAAGACGTGACAGCCCTGGTGGAGCAAAGAACCCATTCGTAAGACTGGCTTCAAGGCGCCCACAGTGTAACAACAATTCTTAACATGAGCCACAAGTTCCCTGACAGCTCATGCCCTTCTGATAAAAAAAAAAAAAAAAAAAAAAAAAGAAAGAAAATAAGGGATAATTGTCTAGGAAAATAAGGTCTCCCTAGGATCTAAAATTTGAAGGATTTTATTTAAATGTGCCAAGACATGAACTGAGTTTCCAAATTGCCACCTGCCTGCCACAGAGTAGGATCCAAATGTTACCAAACAGCATATGAAAACAGAAAGCCACTTCCCACACATCAGGCCCAGTACCCATTTCTGCTCAGAGAAGCAAGCCTGCCTCGTGATATCTCCGGATCTGGTGACCTCCAGGAAGGACAGTACTGAGAAGAGAGACTACGTGCCGTTCTCCTCGCAGCCCTTCCCAGCCGCAGACATAACGTTCCCAACACTCTACGAACTGTCTCTATTAGGAAACAGATAAAGGTTTCAGTGGACCTAATTAATAGCATCAATTCACCAGAAGTGGCCGACTAGTTTGCCTGCAATCTCGGGCTCTCAGAAACCCAGTGAAATTGAGGTGGAACGGGATCTGCTTTTGCCTTGGCAGAAGGCCTGGGAACATAATGTCCCTGGAAAAGGCAATTTCTATATTGCTGTAGGAATGGGAAATCTTTATATTTACTGGAGAAGGGCTCTGAGCTGAGACTGGGGAGTGGGCTTATCCACAGATCCAAATTCTATAAAGAATCAAATAAGGCAGGAAAGAGGGTGGAGCCAAAGTTTAGGGAGTGGAAGTCTGCACCCTAAGTAAACAGACAATGACAATGTGAAATACACAATTTTGGATTACTTTGTGTGTGTGTGTGTGTGTGTGTGTGTGTGTGTGTGTTAAATGAATCCTTCCACCTCCATGGTCCTACAGTGAAATTAATTTACTTCAATGGCTTTGGATGAAAATCATAAGAAGGCAGTAATCCTAGACCTGGGTGAACATGTCAACAGAACAGTGAGGGGACTTTCCAGGCAACCCATTAACTGAATAATTTCAGTCACTAGAGAAGCATAGAGCCCAAGAGACTGAGCACCCCAGGGAGTTTTGTTCATTTACGGTTGAAGTGTCCTTATACACGTGGCTTGAAGGTGGTCTTGAATATAAAGAGTTTGATCATTTTGCATATGAAACAAGGTTCATGGTGTGAAGTTTTCTTCTTCTGGTATCGTGTTAGAGCTCAGAAAGTTTCTATTTGGTGTCTAGGGGTCGTGGATGCATAACCTATAATCTTGACCTGATTTAAAGGACACGGGAGGACGGGTATAGGTTGTATGCAAGTACTACCATTGAAGGAAACGTATGAGAAACTCTTCCATCCATGAAATTTGGTATTGACAGGGGTCCTGGGACATATCCCTGGTAGATACCGAGGGATAACTGAAACACAAATTCTCACCTTTAATGTCAGTGGCCCAGGACTCCTGCTGCCTACCTATGAAGTTTAAAGATGTGTACAACTCAGGCTAGAATTCTCCAATTCATACACGTCAATAACTCCAAGTTTTCTCTTATTGTTTTCTTATTCCTAAGACCCAATATTTAAGTCCTGAGATGCCACCAAAATGAACAGAGCCACCCACAGAATTAGTATCTTATGTGAAAGCCAAATATGGGCATCCTTTATACAACTGTGAAAACTCAAAATTTCACAAAACACCCAGTTCTATACGGAAGACAACATGCTTTAGTTAGAGGACACAGAGAAATCAAGCTGGAGCTGAGCTATAGGCATCCTCCCTGATGGTCATTGTACATAGGACCAGAAGGTGCTATGCAGGGCTGCTGGGGAAGAATTGTCACCAACGGTCTTACCCAGCTTTGAACCACGTGTGCTATAGCATCAACCTACCAGGCAAGATATGCCTCCTTGTGCAATGGTACTATGACTGTTCTGTGGGTGGGGGTTGGGAGAGAGGTAACCAACTGCTCTCTGGTTGGATTTAAAGCCCACTCCACAGGAGGGAATTAATTCCAGCTATAGTAAACCCAGCCAAAAGCCTATGGCTGGTGAAAGAAATTTAATAACCCAACTCCAGGAGTGTGATGTTGACTTTAGCTGTGGCTTGGGGATGGGGGTGTGTTTTAATCTTTCAAACTGAAAACTTAACTATAATATCTGTGTTTTCACTCTGGAGAAAGTCCCACAATGGTAAAACCATGAGAGCCCAGGTTGGAAGCTGTGGGTTCTAATCTTAGTTCTTTCCTTCTAATCCTGGCAAATTCCCCTCTGTCACCAAGTCTCCGTTTCTCCACCTTACAACAAGCCAATGATAAACTCTGACTTAGTCACTTCACACAGTTGTTACGAGGACCAGATGGGAAAACAGATGCGCACCATTCAGATGGGAGCTCTCTGCCCCCAGAGCTGTTTGAATAAAAGACATTTACCGTGTGCACATTTGGCAGGCTCACATTCCAGATAGAGACTGTACTGGAATTTGACACCACAGACTTGGGGTTTACAGTAAGAATCACTGAGCAAGGTGTTCTCTGGTTAAAATAATGACAAAGCCAAGTCATTCACACTGAAGCCAGTGAGCCCTCCTCCCTAATCCATTAAGTCTTCAGAGACATTGACTGTGACTTCCCCCTGATAACAGTGACATTAGCAAGGTATGTATACTTTACTAACACTCAGGCTTTGTTGGACTTAAAGAGCAGAAGGAAATCCCAAAAGATACTCTTAGAAAACCTGTGTCTTAGGAAATATTTTCATGAGCAGCAATTGATTTACAAGATCCAGTGGTTTTGACCTTCAAATAAGCTTATGTCACTATTCTTACAGTTGAACTTACTAAGTTTTTTTGGCCCTGTCCTATCCTGGGAGCTGATGCAATGCAGGGCAACTCAGTGCAAGTGGCCACGGCAATCCAATCACATTGCAATGTTGTTCTCTTAAACACAATGAACAGTATAGAAGGAAATAGCCTGGACACCATGTCCAGAATGGAAGACCAAGTCCAGATTGTACTTGTTCATCTGACAAATCCTCAGAGTTGTGGGCAGCCAGCAACTTTACAGAGTGCTGTTATGAATAGTTCTTTTGGGTTTCTGTTTCTTTTATGACTGTTTAAATATACAAAGAAAAGGAAATCCAAAATAGTCTTTGAAAACCTCAGTCACTTAAAAACGTTCTGGTCTAATTTCATTCCTGGTGCTTCATAAAGTATGTGTGAAGCCAGGCTGGATTTGTTTAGCTAAATGAGAAGCTCCAGGCAGGAGGTATCACTCTTCAGTGACCGTGGTTACAGCCTTCTTCTAGCCTTTCCATGAAGAAAACCTTTCTTGCAGTTCTCATCAGAAATACCCTAACTGTCATCATACAACCTTCATCCAGTAACTGATAGAAGCAGATGCAGAGATCCATAGCTAAGCACTGGGCCAATGTGGTGATATATTGTATCCCCCATATATTGTGCACCCTAATAAAGCTTATCTGGAGATCAGAGGGAAAAGCCAGCCATTATATTAAACATAGAAGTCAGGCAGTGATAGCACACACCTTTAATCCTAGCGTTCGGAAGACAGAGATCCATCCAGATCTCTGTGAGTTCAAGGCCACATTGAGAACAGAGCCAGGCATGGTGGCACATGCCTTTAATCCCAGCACTAACCATAGAGGTCTGGAAGTCTGTACAGACAGACAGGAAGTGATGTAGCTGAGTGGAGAGAGGAAGTGAGATGGCAGAACAGAAAGGCATATAGGTGTGGAAGTGGGTCTCTCTGGAGGCTGAGGATTGGTAAAGTGGGGTTGGCTGTGGCTTGTCCGATTCCTCTGATCTCTCAGTTTTAACCCTAATATCTGACTCCATGTTTTTTATTAATAAGACCATTTAGTAATTCGTCTTACAGGCCAAGATCCTGGAGTTTAGTTGAAGAGGAGGGATTATATGAGCAAGGGAGACCTAAGCCTTCTCCCTACCTACAACTGCCAGATTCAGTTTCTCAAGCAAACTGTGTAGACATTATCTTTTATACCATGGGTATGCTCATGAGTCTGGTGTTCAAAGCCTTCCCCATCAAGTATTAAAGAAAACCATAGCACTGTGTTTATCTAATATCTTCTGGAAACTGATAGCCATAAGAATATTTCTCAAATTATTTCAAGATACAAATGTTATTTTGATACAAAACCAGATGAACTATTACCAAAAAAAAATAGGTCAATGTACCCCATGATCAAAAACACAAAAATTCTTCAGGTATACATGTCTACTCATCTCGTATGTTATTGAGAAACAAACATTGAAATCTCTTACTATAAACGTAGATTATCTATTGCATTTTACTTATAGTGAAAATAATCCTGCCCTGTCCCTTACACTGATAGATTGCACGCATGCATACACAACCACATTCACATGAATCTATACATGCCTACTACCCTACAGATCGTTATCACTTATGAAGTCAAATGAAGAGAAAATCCCAAAGATAATGCTAGCAAATAAAATTTGAAGGTATTATAAAGTACAAAAACTGCCACAATCAAATCATAATTCTCAAGCTAAACTAGAAGTATTAAATATTAAGCAATCTAATGATAGATCAATGAATCAAGTAGGAAAAAGCTTATAGAAAGCATTCTGTAAAATTCAACTGACAAGTTAAATAAAGGCCCTTTGAAATCCAAGATTGTAAGGAAACTTCATTAAGATGGTAAAGAAGGAGGGAAGGAGAGAGAACACACCATTTTAAGAGTCAACAGGCCATTTTCAAACTTATTGGAATGTAATTAACACTTTTCCTAAGATTCTCAATAACATAAAAATACAGTGTTTACCAAGGATGCTTGAAGCTTTCTACTCTCTCTCCTCATGCTGTCTGCATCCTGGTCCCAGGGCCCTTGAACTTCTCTAGTTTTGCCACAGGTAGTAGCTGTGGGCTGTTGGGTCACTGGGTGCCACAGAGCTTATATTGTATTTCACCTCCTATTTTGGCCAAAGAGTCAAGTCAAAAATATCTGAGTCACACAGATGACAAGAGGTAGGAAAAAAGCCAGAGCATATAATCTTCTTATACATCGTCAAAGGAAAAAGCTTTTTGAAAAGACACTCTTTAGTTTTATATTTAAAGAGCCATATTACCTCATCGATCTTGTTCATACAGCTTTTGCCTTATTACTCAAAATATTTAATCATGACAACAATTTCACAGTAGCATATGCTTTTAATCCCATCACTCAGGAGACAGAGACAGGTGGATTTTTGTGAATTGAAGGCCAGCCTGGTCTGCAGAGCGAGTTCCAGGGTGGTTACACAGGGTCAATATACATATTTTATCACACGGACTTTTGGTTATGAACATTTTCCTATGTATCAGGTTTGTCTAATAATTATTTTATCATCCAAATATCAGGGCAAGGTTGCATCACAATCTACTTGATTTTGTCCCTATTGTTGGCACTGCATTTTGTTTCCAATTTTCCTAAATATTGCATTTTAAATTTTAATACATCAACCTTCTCTCATCCACACAGCAAATTGAAAACTCCTTAGATGTCTTTCATAACACAGATCATCCCGTAATCTCAAGAGGAATATTTAGCTCTACATTCTTAAAGAGACAAAACAGAGACTTCTCATAGAAAGTAGGATGGTCAAACTGAGAATCAACAGTGTGCATCAATTTTGTTTTCAAAGATTTATTTGTATGTGTTTGGTATGTGTGCTTGCGTATGTGTGCACATGAATTGTGTATGTGTGTATATGTGTGCATACACGCACACCAGGAGTTTGTAACTCCCTGTGGAGGCAAGAAGAAGGTGTCACAGCTCCTGGAACTAGATTTCCAGACAATTGTGCATCCCCCACATGGGTGCTGGGGATTCAGCCCAGGTCCTCTGTAAGAGCAGCGAGTACTCACAACTGTTGAGTCACCTCTCCAGCTCCCAGAAAGTCAATCTTAACCAGAATGTTTCAGCCTAAAGTTATATTCCTAATCACTCCCCCAATACAAATGTACATCACAGAGGACCAGAAATTTTGATACACCAAGAAAATGAACCTACAGTCACGAGTTCATGAAAGTTTCTCTAAAATGACCAGGCCCTGAACTAACCGTAGATAAGGAACACTTCCAGTCCACAGCTCGGCTCATACGAAGTTCTAACCATTATTTTAGTTCCTCACTCCTAAATATGAACAGCAGAAGACCAAACATTTCAAATATTCTGAAATGAATATTAGAGTGAGTCGATTAAAGAGAACTTCAGAAGAAATTGTGTAAGTGGAAAAAAGAAAGAAAAACAAAAACAGAACAAAGCACTGTATGTAATTCTTTCCTTTAAGATATAAGATATTGCCTATGTTTAAAAAATAACAGGAGACTATGAAAAAGGAACTTTCAAAGAGCAAGAAAACTCTTGACAGTTAAAAATACTAAATCAAGTATAAATATAAAAAAATACTAAACTAAAATAAACAGGTCAGAAAAAAATCAAGGACACTTTTTAATTCTAAAAAAACACATAGAAGAAATGGGAAGGAAGGGAAAAAAGGAAAGAAAATATATATCAACCAGAAGGCTGGTCTAGGAGATCTCCAGAAAGAGTTAAAGAGCATCATCAAAGGGATGATGTGAGTTTACTAGAGTAAGAGCCACAAGTTCCAGAAGGCCAGGGACTATTGACTACCCCTCACAGTGACAAGGCTGGTCATCTCAACACTCAGAAAACCAAACCGAGTCAGAACAAATAATAAACAAAGCAAGAGGACGCCATTAGACTTCTCAAACATACCACCAGAAATTGAATAACACAATAATGGCCCTAAGATTTAGTACTTGTAAATCCTTAAGAATTTTATGTCCCATCAAAGTATCAGTCAAATGGAACACATTTTCAGATATAATATCTTAGAAAAGATTTGTAAAAAAATTTCTAAGTTAGAAGATTATAAAGGACATTAAAAGTGATTATGCAAAAATTAAAGCATGCATGATTCAGTCGAGAACAAGACTTAACAATGTTATAAAAATGTAAATATCAGCTATTAATATAACCCAATGTTGCTTAATAAAAGGATGTAAAGAGGAACAATGTGGGCTAGAGAGCTGGGAGAAATTTTAAGTGAGAAAATTCTCATATTTAATTGTAACAAGTCAATTGATAATATCTAACTCAATAAAAATAAGGCAGAACAGTAAAATTATATAATTTGCAAAATGGAGTATGATAAATATTAACAGTAAAAGCAAAAAGAGTTGATAATACTTGTCTCTGCATAGCTAGATTCAGGAGGAGGGATGAGTAAGAAAGAAAATGCTGCGTTTATAATTGCTATAGAACCTTTTGACTTTTAAAACTGCATGCTTTAAAAATAGTAACTTCAAAAAAGAAAGCCATGAACACACAGGAGAGAAGTTCCTTTGTGCTTTACTATAAGGGAGGTAAAACTGATACTCTAAGAAACTGACTGGATCTCACTCTCCAATGATGGAGGAATGTATGGACTGCACCAGCAATACCAGAGACACAAAGAAAGGACTCTGAGCTCCAGTTTAAACGTCTGCACAGCTTTCCAAACACACACCTGATTCACGGACTGTTAGCTCCACAGTAGCTGCTTCCTGAGCCAGACAGCACACACTTCTATCAGTGAAGTCCTGGATCAGGGGACCAAATGTTTGCAAAGCAGAAACAGCAGTTTTTGAAATCATGCCTTACCTTTTTTTAAAACTATGGCAGGACACACATCACAGAAATTTTAACCATTTCAAACGAGGCAATTCAGAGGGACTGTTTTAGTTAGGTTTCTATTGCTATGATAAAACACCATGACTAAAAGCAACTTGGGGAGAAAACGGTTTCTTTTGCAGCTTATAGTCCATCATGAAAGGAAGTCAGGGCAGGAATTTAAGCAGGGCAGAAACTTACAGAGGCAGGCACTCAAGACAGGAACCTAGAGTCAGCAACTGAAGCAGAGACTATGGAGGAGTGCTGCTTACTGGCTTGCTCCCCATAGCTCACTCAATGTTCTTTCTTATATAACCCAGGACTACCTGCTCAGGAGTAGCCCTACCACAGTGGACTGACTGGTCCCTCTCACATGAATCACTAATCAAGAAAATGCCCTACAGACTTGCCTGTAGGCCAGTCTGACAGGAGTAATTTCTCAAATGATGTTCTCTTTTCTTAGATTACTCAGGCTTGTGCCAAGTTGACAGGAAAAAAAATTACCAACACAGGAGCCAAGTGCATTCACAGTGCTGTAACTGTCACCACTGTCCATTTCCAGAACTTTGTCAACATCTCACATAGAATCCCATACCTGCTAAACAGTAACTTCCCAGCTCCTGAAAACTCTTATGCCTTCTACCTCGATGAATTTATCTGTTATATTTTCCTCATATAACTAGAACCATGGAGTATTTGTCTACTTGTGTCTGACTTACTAAGCATTATGTGTTCAAGGTTCAACCACATCATAGCACACACCCAAACTTTAATTCCTTTGAAAGACTGACTAATGTCCCATAGGAGCTACACAACACATTCATTTTATCCATTAACCTGTTAGACATTTGAGGTTGCTTCCATAATTTGGCTGCTATCAATTATAAACTGATGTGAACTTTAGTGTACATGTATATGGCCAATGTTTGCTTTTAATTCTTTAGACTATTTTTATATACATTTAAGCTTCTCCTTGAATGTAATACTTTAAAAATCACAAAGTTTCTCCAACTCCCTCCCTAACTCATTACTCTATCTATACTCTATCATATTTGTTTTGTGGTAGGATATAGTCTATATAGCTCAGTCTAGCCTTGAACTCTGGCTGTTCTTGCCTCGGTGAAACAAATGCTACCATTATAGAGGTTCACCACGCACTGGGCTCATACTTCCCACCTCTTCAATCCATCAGAGAAGAATAGAAAGAAGAACCAGGTAGCTCCTTACATGCTATGAAACTTTTCAATGAATGACAAACACATTTGGATCTTTATTCATTCATTATTTTACTCAAATATTTTGAGGACATTTTTAATGTCCGATAGTAAGTGTTTGGGATATATAAATTAACAAAATAAATGTATTTGTATGCAAAGGAAATTTATGTGTATACAAGAGAAATTTATTATATCCTACTTCATTATTCTGACCCAACTTTATCAGAACCTTCTCAAGGTCTAGAAAGATTTTCTGTAGAACATGACAAGCTAAATAATATTAGTCATTCCAGAATGCAGCTTGTATGTTTGAAGAAATGGGCAGAGATATGGATGATTTAGAGCCTTCAGAAGGATGTGTGTGATAATTTGATCCTTTCTTCCTCAGTAAGGAAAAAATAAACAAGGTGAGCAGCGGATGGGGGAGGAGACAAGAGGAAGAAGCAAGGCAGTGTTCACTTTGGGCAATCCCATTTCCAGAGCAATCTCTGAGGGGGTCCGTAACCTCTCATCACGACCTTGGGAAGGCAGAGTCCGTCCCTTGTGTTTCACCCCCCAGGGCAGTAGGTGACAAGACCACTGAGGATTCCCAATGGAAGCTGGAAAGGATGACTGCTTCGTGTAAAGGTATAGCCTGCTACATTTTAAATTTAAAAAGAATGCCAAACTTTCTTGCCACTCTCTAAGGTATACTGCTGCATCTGCAAACGTTTCAGAAACAATTCTGACTTTCTCGGCTCTGAAGCCACTTTAAAAACATCAACACCCTTGAAAACTGGAGCAGCAGGCTTTTCTAACAGATGTAGGTTTGGGTTCTGTAACTTGGTCCACTAAAAGTCTTAGCTGGGTTCAGCCGCAGCTGGCCCGTGAAGAGCACAGGACTGGTTTGCTTGATCTTTTCAAAGCACCAGCTAGAACTGAGTGAGAACCCAACAGGTGTGCTTTTGTTGTAGTCAAAAGATTTCAAGATTATCGAGATTGCACATTAGCATTGCCAATCAGTCTTAAAGAAGTGTGTTTCTCTAGTTTGGGCAAGAGGGGCCAGAAGAGCAAAGAGCTGGTTATATTTTGTGACACATACCAGCATGAATCCCTCTACCAAAACCAGCTAGGCTGCCAGAGTGAGCGCTAGCACTGTACTCTAACACCCCACCAACTTGACCAGAAAGCAAATACAGCAGAGCAAACAGAAACAGACTTGTCAACACAACACTGCCCACAATGAAACCCAGGAACAGCTAGGATGAGACTTCCATGCTTCCTACTTCTCGTGTGTGTGTGTGTGTGTGTGTGTGTGTGTGTGTGTGTGTGTGTGTGTGTGTTCCCTTCATCTATCTAACTCACCTACATACAAATTCTATCTAACCTGATTTTTTTTTCTAGGACAGTAATGCTCTTTAGGATGGTTAAGTGAGATGTCCTCAGGCAGGTGAGTTTCCATAAATGACTACTCAAATTAATTTTAAACCCTGGACTACCCTCAAGAGAATGCTTTTATTGTAAATGTTCAAATGGCACTTTCCACTGGGAGGGACCAAAGAAGGGACAATGATCCCTAAGATCTGCAAGGAAGACAATAGCAAGACCACTCAACTGGCATGAAGGCATCCTACAGAAGAGGTGATTTCAGTTGCACAGAATGGGCCCAATTACAGCTTGCTCCCTGTGTCAGCTTTGTGCTTTTAACAAAGATCTGCCGTGGTGGTTTGAATGAGAATGGCCCCCATAGGCCCAGACATTTGACTGCTTGGTCCCAGTATGTAGCTGCATGGGAAGGATTAGTTGGTGCAGGCCCTGTTGGAGGAGGTGAGCCACTGGGTGGGTATGCTCGGGGTTTCACAAGCCTCTTGCCATCCCCAGCAGATGCTCTTCCTCCTGCTTGCAGTTTGAGTTGTGTGCTCTCTGCTTTTCCTGCCACCATGCCTTGGTTCCACCATCACAGACTCTAATACCCCTGAACTGGAAGTGCAGTGAAATATTTTCATTTATCAGTTGCCTTGGTCATGATGTTTTATCACAGCCACGGAGCAGTAAGACTGTCACCGGTGCATGCATACCTCCTTAGCCAGCACTAAGTAACAACCAGTAACAGAACTTGCAGGCACTAGTGAGGAAGAGGGTACTGTGCCCCCCCGTCTCTCCCTGCAATCTTTATTTCTAGATTCCTATCTTGTTCCTGTGTTGATCTGTTGCCTGACTCTCTGGTACCTTTCTGCTTTCCTGTCTTCACTTACTTTTAGATGGTTCATATCTTCCCTTGTTTGTTTGTTTGGGGGAGGGGAACCTAATTTTGGGCTCTTTGCTTTCGAACTCAAAGACTAGCTATAGGTTAAGCATCCCTAACCTGAAAATATGTGATCTGAAATACTCTCAAACTGAAAACTTTTTAAATACTGGCTGTAGATGAACGGTCTTGTTAAATAAGAAACACAGAGCCAATGAAAAGATGAAAGCCCAAGAGGTCAGAGCTAAAAACCTTACCTTTCACTGCTGCTGCTGTCCTCTTCAGCAAGAGAGCTACTTCCTGTCTGTTTGTCTTTTTTATAGACTTTCTATTCTGCCTTCTCATTGGTTGTAAACCCAGCCACATGACCTCCTCGTCACTGCCTGTCTGTACAGACCTCCAGGTCTTCTATGGTTGGTATTGAGATTAAAGGCGTGTGTCTCCATGCTGGCTGTATCCTTGAACACACAGAGATCCGCATAGCTCTGCCTCCCAAGAGCTGGGATTAAAGGCATGCACCACCACCGCCCAGCTTCTGCTATGGCTTACTATTAGCTCTGACCCCCAGGCAACTTTATTTATTAATATACGGATAAAATCACATTTCAGTACAAATAAAATATCACCACAACTGACATGCCACATAAGTGAAAAATTCCGTACAACGGGCCACAGTCAGAATGCAGATGGACTAAAAATATTAGATAAAATTACTTACAGACTACTTGTACGTACATATAAAACACAAATAAATTTAGAGTCAAATCCCAATTTCATTATATATAAGCATATAAATGTATATTTATGTGTATATATGTATATATGTGCAAAGATCCCCCCGAATCTGAAAATAAGAAATCAGAAAAAAATGCAGTCTCAAGCATATTGGAAAAGGGATATGCAATCTGCATTGCCCAAGTAAGCCATTGATTCCTCCAGTCAGCAGCCTCAGTGTGTCTGCCTCTAACTCTCCATCTTAATAGGAGACATAGATTTACTTTCCACATTCTTTTTTTAAAATTGATTCTTTGGGAATTTCACATCATGCACCCCAATCCCACTCATTTCCAGTCCTTCCATATCTGCCCTCCAACCTTGTAGACTCCCCTAACCCTAAAAGAAAGGGGAAAAAAGGAAAAACATTTTGCTGCTCCATCTTTCCCACCTCTCTATCATACGTTCTTCTGTTGAGCAGCCTTGGGAGCTACAATGTGTCATGCAGTACACCCTTTTGCCCAAACTGCTTTACTTGCAAATGTTCATTGCAATGACTTGCTGGTCTAGTTTAAGGCTTCTGGCCTCTAGCACATCATCAATACTGGATCTTCACCGAAACTTCTCCTGGACACCCTACTGTTGCCCGTAGTCATGGAGATCCTGCTCTATGGTTCTTCAGGCTGGGCCTCCACTGGGACCTCCCCACTCAGGCAAGGGTCAGGACCAGCTCTCCTGAGCACATGCTGGGGGAGGAGACCAGCTCTCCTTATATGAGGCCAGTCTGCGAGGGGGAGGCAGTTCTCCTAGGGCAATCGAAGGTTGTGGCCAGCTCTCCTGTGCCCACGCCACTCAGGCCAGCTGAGGGGGAGAGGAGAGCAGTTCTCTTGCTGAGGTGGATGACAAGGGACGGTGCCCAGGCCACTGAGGTCAGCTCTCCCATGACTCCCAGTGGTAACACAGGCCACGGGTATCAACACAGACCCCAGCTGAAGTAGGACCACGGCTAGATGTGACCATGGCCCTGGGTGGCTGCACAGGCCACTCAGAGTGGTATGGCCCCAGTGACAGTGTGGCCCTCAGACACCAACATATCTTCAGGTGATGAGCCAGACCCCAGGCATCTGCATGGCTTTCGATGGTAACATGGGCCATGGACATCATCACAGACTCTGGCTGTGGTAGTGCCATGGACCCAGACATGGCCCTTGACCACATCTTTCACATTCTATAATCCAAACTACACCACCGAGAGTAACCCCAGCAGCACTGAGGTTGAGGGTCACTGTGATATCCACTGTTCTATATAGAATGAGATAATTACAATGTAGTATATCCTGGCCTTGGTCTTAATTAAATAACTTGTGTTTCACCATAGATCTGTCTATTACTTATAGCCCATGTGACCAAGTGACTTATATACATTCAAACTACATGTTGATACACAGGGCTCTTAACTATGAAATTCCTGAAAAATTCTGGTCCATCTCCATCACTTCTACCATTCAGCTCAGCAGCAGGGCCTCTGAGGTCACCATCCATACCATAGTAAAACTCAGTGACATTTGTGTGTATCTTTCTTCAGTATGAACTGAGCTTGTCTGTAGCTAGAGTTTTCCTGCCTGGCCCACAGTCAGGACAAATCTCTCTCACCCACCAGTCCCACAGCCGCTCAGACCCAACAAAGTAAACACAGAGACTTATATTGCTTACAAACTGTATGGCCATGGCAGGCTTCTTGCTAACTGTTCTTATATCTTAAATTAATCCATTTCTATAAATCTATACCTTGCCACGTGGCTCGTGGCTTACCGGCATCTTCACATGCTGCTTGTCATGGCAGCGGCTGGCAGTGTCTCCCTTTGCCTTCCTGTTCTCTCAATTCTCCTCTCTGTTCGTCCTGCCTATACTTCCTGCCTAACCACTGGCTGATCAGTGTTTTATTTATTGACCAGTCAGAGCACATACAGACCATCCCACAGCACTTGTCCTACGTTCCCTTTGCTCTCATTTTTCAAACACATCGATGGGAACATCACTATTAAGAAAGCTACTCTGTCCTCTAACACTAGGCCACCATTATCTCCAGCCCCCATTGTGCTTCTCATCCAGGGTAATTAATTACTCCCACAAATGCCTTCCTTAGGGTAAGCTCCTCAGGACCAGGTATTGTGTCATAGTCGACTTTTAATTGTCTGTCCTACCATCTCCCTAGAACAGAGAAATACTCAATAGATGTTTGTAGAATGAATGAATGTCACCTTACTTCCTATGTCTTCTCTCAATTCTCACAAGGTCTTACTCCCCTTAAGTACATAAAGAAATTAAGGCTTATTTGTAGCTGGAGGTTTCTCCAGTCCTGCCTGGTCCACAGTCAGAACAAATCTCTCTCACCCACCAGTCCCACAGCTACTTAGACCCAACCGAGTAAACACACATAGACTTATATTGCTTACAAACTGTATGGCCACAGCAGGCTTCTTGTTATCTAGTTCTTATATCTTAAATTAACCCATTTCTATAAATCTATAAGTTGCCATGTGGCTCGTGGCTTGCCGGTATCTTAACATCTTCTCATGGTGGCAGCTGGCAGCGTCTCCTCTCCCCAGCCTTCCTGTTCCCAGACTTCTCCTCTCTGTTAGTCCCACCTATACTTCCTGCCTGGCTACTGGCCAATCAGTGTTTTATTTATCAATCAATCATCCACAGCACTTATTATCTTTTACTGGCTAGTTATCTTGCTTGTGAAGTGTGATTACTAAATGGCAGAAATTCTTGGTGAACTCAGATTGCCTTGAGTGTGAACTCCATTCTCTTTGCATCACACCAGCCTTCTACTACATGGGTTCAAACTCAACAATGGATATGAAACATGCAATTAACCCCATGAGTCTCAACCTCCCTCAAAGGGATTCTGGGCCTTGAAAATGGAGTACACCACATGTGTTACATCTAACCAATGCCTTTACAATTGACACAGGTCTTGTCGTTGCAGAAAACTGAAAGTTCACTTTTGTACTCATAATACAGAATGTCCACCTGTCATACCTACAAGACATAGCTGGAGCACCAACGGGTGGAGAGGAGGTGATAGGGAGAAAAAAAGAGCAAAATCAAATAGATAATAATAGTTATGAATAAAAAACCCTAAGACAGCTTGTGACTGAGAACATCAAGAACCCATAATTCAGTGGAAAGGCTCTTTTGTTACAAATGGTGGCACCTGTCAATCAAGTGTCAGAGAGTTTACATTTGAGCATAGTCAATCACTTGCTCTATTTTTCTATTACAACCTCCTTCGTAAGTCTTTGGGAGTTCTTTGTAGAGTTCTATGATAACTTATAAAAACAAAGATTGCCCTGGAATTAGAGCATCTAAGTAGGTTTGCACACACCTATCACCAGAACTGTACAAAAACTCAGTGTACCTGAAAATTAACTTTGTCTTTTAAACAAGTGCTTACCTAAGTGCTAAGTGTGTGCATGCATGCTTGCACACATGCACATGTGTGTTGTATATTGTATTTCTGGTCTTGAGAGGGATTCTGGACAGAAACAGAGAAAGGCTGTAAGAAACAGCACTATCCAGCAATTAATGAATATTGGCAGGTCTAATAATAGTTCATCCTCAGTTAATCCTGTAATTTGCTCCCATAATGCGATGGCTAATCATGTAGGGTTCTCTAGCAAGAACCTCTAGCAAGCATCCCTCAGCACCTAGCTTCCTTTTGAAGTGGATACTGAGTAAATACTAAACCAACAGAGCTCTGCTAGAAAGATTTCAACACAGAAGTATGTGCTTTACCTGTATTTTATTCACTCATTTATTAATGACAGAATTTTGATCTTGCTATAGCATTTTTTTTCGGTGTAATTGGAACACATTTTTCTTTGTTTGTTTTGCTAATAGCAAGAAAAAAATCATATTTAAGTGTACATAAAAAATTTCAAGTTTACTGTATTTTAAAGTAGAAATATTCTACCATATTCACCTTCATAATTATTTTTAGAACTGCCCAGATGGGTGATATCTCAATATGGTTAATAAAATTTGAAATAGGTATGCCTCCCCCACCCCAAAAGAGCAATACTACATTCTTTCCTATCTTAGTAGCTTTTGCTTCTTAAAAATTATTCATAGCAAAAGAAAAAGCATAGAAAATACATTGTTGTTAATCCTACTGATCCATGAGCATGGTAGGTCTTTCCAGCTTCTGATATCTTCTTCAATTTCTTTCTTCAAAGTCTTGAAGTTCTTGTCATGTAGTTACCTCTTTGGTTAGAGTTACTCCAAGATATTTTATATTATTTGAGGCTGTTGTGAAGGCTGTTGCTTCCCTGAGTTCTTTCTCAGCCTGTTTATCAATTGTGTATATGAGAACTATTGACTTTTTTGAGTTAATCTTGTATCCAGCCACTTGACTAAAGGTGTTTATCAGCTGTGGAAGTTCTTTGGTAGTTTTTGGGCTCACTTATGTATACTATCATATCTTCTACAGATAATGATACAATGACTTCTTTCTTTCCAATTTGTATCCCTTTGACTTCTTAATAAATTTTACAGTAAAAATGGCCATCTTGCCAAAAGTAATCTACAGATTCAATGCAATGCCCCATTAAAATCCCAACACAATTCTTTACAGACCTTGAAAGAACAATACTCAACTTCATATGAAAAAATAAAAAACCCAGGATAGCTAAAACAATACTGTACAATAAAAGAACTTCCGGAGGTATCACCATCCCTTATTTCAAGCTCTACTACAGAGCTATAGTAATAAAAACCACATGGTATTAGCATAAAAACAGATAGATGGATCAATGGAATTAAATCGAAGACAGACATACATTCACATGCCTATGGACACCTGATTTTCAACAAAGAAGCCAAAATTATACAATGGGAAAAGAAAGCATCTTCAATAAATGGTACTGGTCTAACTGGGTGTTGGCATGTAGAAGAATGCAAATAGATCTGTATCTATCACCCTGTACAAAACTCAAGTCCAGGTGTATCAAAGACCTCAACATAAATCCAGATACACTGAACCTGATAGAAGAGAAACTGGAAAATAATCCCAACCACATCGACACAGAATACAACTTCCTGAACAGAACACCAATAGCACAGGCACTAAGACTGACAATTAATAAATGGGATCTCATGAAATGGAAAAGTTTCTGTAAGGCAAAGGACACCATCAGTAAGACAAAAGGTAGCCTACAGAATGGGAAAAGATCTTCACCAACCCCACATCTGACAGAGGGCTGACTTCCAAAATATATAAAAAACTCAAGAAACCAGACATCAACAAACCAAATAGTCCAACTAAAAAATGGGTTATAGATCTAAACAGAGAATTCTCAACAGAATAATCACAAATGGCCAGGAAACACTTAAGATGTTCAACATCCTTAGACATCAGGGAAATGCAAATCAAAATGACTCTGAGATTCCATATTACGCCTATCAGAATGGATAAGATCAAAAACACAAGCTACAGCTCATGCTGGCGAGGATGTGGAGCAAGAGGAACACTCCTCCACTGCTGGCAGGAATGCAAACTTGTACAGCCACTGTGGAAGTCAGTGTGGGTGTTTCTCAGAAAACTGAGAATCAACATACCTCAAGACCCAGCTATACTGCTCTTGGGCATATACCCAAAGGATGCTCTATCATACCACATTTGCTCAACTATGTTCATAGCAACTTTATTTGTACTAGCTAGAACTTGGAAAAAAAACCTAGATGCCCCTCAACTGAGGAATGGCTTTAAAAAAAATGTGGTACATTTACACAAAGGAGTATTTATTACTCAACTGTTAAAAACAAGGACAACAGGAAATTTGAAGGTAAATGGATGTATTTAGAAAAAAAAAAACCATCTTGAGTGAAATAACCCAGACTGAGAAAGACAAACATGGTATGTACTCACTCAAAGTGGATATTAGCTATAAAATAAAGGATAACCATGCTACAACCCACAGCCCCAGAGAGGCTGGGTAACAAGGAGGGCTCATGGGGGGACATCTAGATCTCCCTGGGAAGGGGAAATAAAAGAAATTTTGGGAGTGGACAGAGGGCCGGTGGGGAAGAGAACATGAGCAATTAGGTTGGGGGGCAGATGGAGTGAGCATTGAAAGAGACTGCTGGAAAGGGGGGTCATGTCAGGATCGGGTAAAAACCTGGCACAAGGGAATCTCCCGGGAATCTACAATGAAGATCACAGCTTAGACTCCTAGCAATAGCAGATATATATCCTGTGACCAGACTGGTGTCTAGCCTAATTGTTATCAGAGAGGTATCATCCATCAACTGATGGAAACAGATGCAGACCCACAGCCAAACATTAGCCAGAGTTAAGAGAAACGTGCAAAAGAGAAGGAGGAAGGATTGTAGGAGCAGAGAGATCAAGGATATCATAAGGAAACTCACAGAATCAACTATCCTGGGCTTGTAGGGACTCACAGAGACTGAACCAACAACCAGGGAGCCTTCATGGGACTGACCTAGGCAGTCTGCATATATGTTACAGTTGTATAGTTTGGTCCTCTTGTGGGACTCCTAATAGTGGGGATGGGGTCTGTCTCTGACTTTTTGACAGGCTTTTGGGACCCTACTCTTTATACTGGGTCACCTTGCTCAGTCTAATACATGCGGGGGTGCTTAGTCTTACTGCAACTTGATATGCCATGTTTTGTTGATACTCATGGGAGAGCTATGTTGTTGGTTTTGTTTTGTTTTTGTTTTTGTTTTTTCAACTCTTTGGCTCTTTTGAGGGACCTGCCACCCAGTTCCCAAATAAATCACACATGGAGGCTTATTATTAATTATAAATGCCTGGCCTTAGCTTAGCTTATTTCTAGCCAGCTTTTCTTAACTTAAAATTATCCTGTCTATCTTTTGCCTCTGGGCTTTTCCTTTTCTATTCCTGTATACCTTTCTTTGTTTCTTACTCCATAACTTGCTGTATAGCTGGATGGCTGGCCCCTGGAGTCCTCCTCCTTCTCTGCCTACTTCTTCTTTTCCATTTTGATTTCTCCTTCTATATATTCTCTCTGCTTGCCAGACCCGCATATCCTTTCTCATGCCTTCCTATTGGCTGTTCAGTTCTTTATTAGACCAGCAGGTGTTTTCGACAGGCACAGTAACACAGCTTCACAAAGTTAAACAAATGCAACATAAACAAAAGTAACACACCTTAAAATAAAATTCTACAACAAAGCTGCCCTTTCCTAAACAGAAACAAAGAAGGAGTGGATTGGGGGGTGGGAACAGAGGAGAGATGGGGAAGGTACTGGGAGGAGAGAAGGAAGGGGAAACTGCTGAAGCCAGGATGATAAATAAATAAATAAATAAGTCTGTTTAATAGAAGAAATACATCTTTATTTTCTGACTGTTAAGTCAATGGAGACTCTTTAGTTTGTATCATTCATCTGCACAATAACTATAAAGGAAAGGCATTAGGATTCTTTTGGCTGCAAGTAACAAAAAAACTAAAACCAACTGTCAAAACTATAAAGAACTCATCATTTTGCTCTAAAAAAGTCTAGAAGTAGATCTCACAAATCCTCCAGTCATCACGGGCCTCAGATTTGTCCCATGGCTTCTGCTTTATGACATTGGCCTTCTCAGTTGTCCTCACTTGGGCATGGCTACCTAGCTTTAGGAATCGAGTGGATGTAATAATGGGGGCTGCTACCTTCAAGTGATCCTATTAACCTAGAGGAAACTCTTCTACAGCTCCAGCACCAGTATCCCTCTGATTAGTCAAAATTATATCATACAACCACAGTAAGTCCAATTGTAAGCAAGAGTTGTAAATTACTGTGATTGGCCAGGCCCATCTTCTACCACTAACACCAAAGGACACGACCTCCTAACATGGGATTGTGGAAGAAACTAAACACTTTATTAACAGACCTATGTTACAAAAAAGAAGAAATAACTATTGAGAATTAAAAAGTTTCTATAATGTGGTCACTGTACACATTGGTTTCTCATGTACTAATAAAGGTTTCCCATCTATGTTTTATGTGCTGTTCATTATTCACACCACAGGAGAACACCACAGTTAGAAAAAGTAGACCATCTGTATTAGTTACTTTCCTATTGCTGTGATAAAATACCATGACCATTAGCATCAAATGAAAAAGTTTATTTTGGCTTATAGTTTCACAGGGATAAGAGTCCATCATGAAGGGAGGGAGTGTGCATTATAGCAAGCAACAGTCATAGTGGCAGGGGCAGAAAGCTAGGAGGTCACATTATCACAAGCATAATATGTATAGGAAGATTCCAGTATCGCTTCATTCTTGAATCCTCCACGACTCCAAAGCCAGCATCGTGTGGACAACAGTGCCAAGTTGGGCTCCTGTCTTCTGGGGGACTTTGCTCCTCTTGGATCACATTAGCAGCAGTACTTGTATTTAGTTGCTCTCTCAGAGCAGAAAACACCTTCAGCTCTTTCTCACAAGCTGGGTAAGGTCTTGCCCTGAGGGCACATTTCCCTTTGGTCTGTTGCAAAGCAGGCTTCTTCTTAATAACATTTATCTCCTTAACAATTATACCCTCTCTTTTAGCACATGCCTTGGATGTAACACTGATCTTCCTAGTGCTTTTTTTCTCTCCAAAATGTAGATCTTTTTCTTTCTTTCTGCCTCACTTGTTCCTTTTCATTGTAGGCCTGCATAAGAGAAACCAATAACAGCTAAGCCGCAGATTCCACATTATGTTGTCTTGAATTTCCTCCACCATAGAAGTCAGTCCATTGCTTTTTAAATTTAGCAACCTTGATCAAGTGTTTAGGACGAGGGCAGAAGGTAGCTGAGTCTTTGCCAAAATATCAGGAGTAGCTTCTTTCCCAGTTGTTAATACTGATCCCCTCTGAAACCTCTTCAGCTGGGCCTCCACTACGTGGGCTCCTCTCAGCACTTCTGTCTGCCAGGCTCTTTCTAGAACATGCAATGCTTCCACCATTAGACTACTTTTCTAGTCCAAATCGCCAAAGTCTTCCATATTCTCCCCAAACCAACATGGTCAGGTTCTTCAATGCAGTGGCCCCATTCTGTATTAATAACTTGTATTAGTTATTAGTTCTTCTCTGTTGTTGCGATAAAATTCCATGACCAAAGTGACTTAGGAAGAAGGCGTTGATTTGGCTTGCAGTTTCTGAGAAATAAGAGTCCATGATGGTATGGGAAGGCCTATCTCCAAGAGGTAGGCATGGGTGCAGGAGCAGAAAGCTGCGCGATCACGTCTTTAACCTCAAGCATGGAGCAGAGAGAGCGCACTAAAAGTGGTGTGAGACTTTAAAAATCTCAAGCCCACCCCCAGTGATATACTTCCTCTAGCAAGGCTGTATTTCCCTGTAATCCATCCAAACAGCACAAGCAATTGAGGCCCAAGTACTCAATGCTTGATCACATGGGGAGGACATTTCTTATTCAAACCACCACACCATCTCTATCCGCGTGATATGGAACATTTGATTGTTCACATTTTGCATAGTTCCAAAGCTAGGAGGAGGCTTAGATATCAAATATCATAGCATCCTCATTTTACAGTGAGGAGGCAAAAGCCTGGAATATAAAGTCATTTGCTAGACAGAGGATATACCTGATAGTTTTTTATTACCTGTCATTTGCATTTCTGTGGCACCAATTTTTCTAGGTGCAAAATATTTTAGGGCATATAAACAGAACTTGTCATACACCAATCTAAGACACGTCTGATATTTTTAGAAAGAACAATTACAGCACAATTTTTTGCAGGATTCACTTAAATGGCATTAAGATAAAAATATCTCTAAAATTTGTCCATAATCTCTTTTAAATTGGATCACTTGTAAATCATGAAAATTCAAGAGTCTTGCTCTTATACCCCATCCCAGACCCTGTCACTCCCAGTCAGCTCTTTGGGTGGTTAGGGAGCCTCAGTCTGTACGGCAGTGGGGCCGCTAGAATCTTCAGTGTTAGAAACCCTCTGCTGTGCAGTGAAGTCATTAAGTGTGGTTTTATGCCAACTTCACACAAGCCAGAGTCATTTGGGAAGAGAGAACCTCAGCTGGGAAAATGCCCCTCCAGATTGGCCTGTAGACAAGCTGTGGTGCATTTTCTTAATAAGTGATTGATGTGGGAGGGTCCACATTGCAGGTGGCACTGCTCCTGAACAGGTGGTCCTGGACGAGGGGGAGGGGCATAAGAAAGCAGGCTAAGCTAGCCTTGGGGAACAACCCGGTAATCAGCACCTCTCCATGGCTTCTGCCTCAGTTGCTGCCTCCAGATTCCTGCCGTGAACTCTTGTCCTAACTTCCTTTGACGAGGGACTGTGGTCTGCCAGCTGTAAACTGGAATAAACCCTCTCTTCCCCAGTTGCGTTTGTTCTTTATCTTTTACCACAGCAACAGAAGCCCTAACTAAGACACTAAGAAATGCCTGTTCATACAGGTTTTGTCTACTGACTTGGGATCTCTGTTAACTGATGATTTCTGGAAAGATTTAGAACCACCTAGTACTTCCATGTAGTCTGGACAAGAAAAATGTGGATATAGTCTAATGTGTTGTCAGAAACTTCACTCTCTTATGCCAAATTGATCACTCTTTCATGATTTCTTTCTACAGATATTCACAGAAGTACATAAAGAAAAACATGCAGTTTTCTGTTAGCTGCATTACTTATTAAAAACAGATTTCTATTTTTTAGACAGTTCTTAGTGCTGACTATATCACAGCATGTTCCTAAATATCATAGGAGCAACAGAAAGAGAGAATTCTATGAATAGAAACCTTAATATAAATATCCCAGTACAGAACAATATGACAGAGAGCTGTGTATAAAGAAAACAGAAGGAAGGGCCGGATTGATGGCTCAGAAGTTCAGAGTGTCTGGTGCTCTGCCACAGGACCAGAGTTCAGTTCCCAGGACCTACATCAGGAGGCTCATGTAACTCCAGCTGCAGGGGATCTGACACCCCCTTCTGACCTCTGTGGGCACCCACACACAAGTGCCACATTCATACAGACACATTGTCGTAGTTAGGGTTTCTATTACTGTGAAGAGACACCATGACCACAGCAACTCATAAAGGAAAACATTTAATTGGGATGGCTCTCTTACAGTTTGAGAGGCTCAGTCCACTATCATCATGGCAGGACATGGCAGCGTCCAGGCAGATGTGGTGCTAGCTACATCTTGATCAGAAGGCAACAGGAAATGGTCTCAGACGCTGGGCAAAGCTTAAGCAAAAGAGATCTCAAAGCCTGCCCCCACAGTGGCACACTTCCTTCAACAAGGCCACACCTACCTCAACATGGCCACTCCCTATGAGCTTATGAGGGCGAATTACATTCAAACTATCCCACACATACAAACACATTATGAAAAATAAAAAACTACCAGGCATGGTGGTGCATGCTTTTAATCCCAGTACTATGGAGGCAGAGGCAGGCAGATCTCTGTGACTTCAAGGCCAACCTCGTCTACATAGTGAGTTTCAGAACAGTCAAGAATATATCAAGAAACTCTGTCTTAAAAGGCCAAAATAAAATAAAATAAAATAAACCTTTAAAAAAGAAATATAAGGAAAGTACATTGAAATGTGATTGAATATGCAAAGTTCTTTTGCTATGGTCAGCAAACTACAGCCTAAGGGTCAAATGCAGCCTAGCACCTGTTTTTACATACTATGAATAGTGTGTGTGTGTGTGTGTGTATGTATAGTTACCTACTCATCTACAAATACATATAGATAGGCAGGTAGATAACCAGATTATATATGTATGCACATGTATGAGTGTGTGTATAATATATAGATATTACTTATAGTAGTATCTATATATTTATGAATATTAAAACACATGTGTCTATGTTAACTGCTTTTATTTTGAAGTTAATGATTGTACTGGTAACCACATAACATGTTTAGCACATTTTCTCTATATTTTTTAAAGTCTTACATTTTTAACTGACAAACCATCATATATATGTATAAGGCAAAATATACTGTTTTGATAAATATATACATTGTAGAAGGACCAAATCAGGTCAATTAATGTGTCTACCATTTCAAATATTTATCATTTCCTCAGGGATTTATCATCTGAAGTGTTTTACATTTCTTTATTCTTAGCTATTGAGAAACATACAGGACACTCTCGGGTATGGTCACGTGATGTGCTTTGTGGCCCATCTATTTCTACCATTATATATCATCCAGTGGTTGAGAAAAAATCAATAGAACAAGCTCAAAAGAATAACACAATTTCACAAAAGTTCATGGGATTCCAATTTCATTGTCTATAAGTTTTCTCAGAACACAGTCACACTCCATATTGTTTAGCTGCTTCCACGCATCTCTGGTAGAGGTGAGGGGTTGTGATATAGACAGCAGTCTACAGACAGTAACCTATCTATCATCTGGCTCTCTACAACACAAGGTCGCTGATCACAGCGAGAGGAGCTCATAGAGCAGTGAACAACTGCAGTTTCCTTGAGGGAGGGCACAGGAAGATAAGGCAGGAAGACTTGTATCTTACCTTCTAGCCTGTGGTGCATTTCTGAATTTTGTATAGTGGGCAAACGTTGCCTAATTTAAGAACATGAATAATTTATTCATTAATAGCAATGCAATTAATTTATTGCATTTAATTAGCAATGCAATAAACTTCTGACTGTCTGCTCAGGATAAGAATTAATGTGTTCTAGGTGGCGGTGGTGGCACACACCTTTAATCCCAGCACTCGGGAGGCAAAGCCAGGCGAATCTTTGTGAGTTTGAATCCAGCCTGGTCTGCAAAGTGAGATCCAGGACAGGCTCTGAAACTACACAGAGAAACCCTGTCTCGAAAAAAACCAAAAAAAAAAAAAAAAAAAAGAAAGAAAGAAAGAAAGAAAGAAAGAAAGAAAGAAAGAATTAATGTGTCCTGATGTGGTGCTCTATTACTGGCACACATTTCCCAACACCATCCTGGAGAGTGTCAAGAGTCAGGGAGCTAGACAAACCTGTGCCTGGGATTCTTGACATTTTATAACCAACTTTGAAACAATCACCTATGTCTTGAGAATACAAAAAAAAAAAAATAGAATTCTGAATGTCATTCTTCCTTCTAGTAGAGAAATACAAATATGTAACATGTTCTACACCATAACTCAGGACTAAATGATCCTGAAGGGGAGACCTTCATGTGGTTGTTTGGCCAAGGCTGCACTGGCATCCTCAGATCCAGGATTAGGAACCTTCTTTCCAAGGGAACATCTTGAAATTTTGCTTTAGAACAACTAGGAAGGGTAAGGCCTCCCATGGGGAGTCAGCAAAGCCTGGTGCATTCAGTTGAGGCTGGACCAAGCCCCTCCCCCACATCAAGGGTGAGCAAGGCGTCCAACCATAGGTAATGGGCTCCCGAAAGCCAGCTCATACACCAGGGATAGATCCTGATCCCACTGGTAAAAATATGGAAGACTTCACGAATTTGCATGTGGGGAGGGCTGGAGGGAGGCTGGGGGAGAGCGGGAGAAGGGATGACAGGGGGATCTGTGATTGGTATGTAAAATGAATAAAAATTTTTTTAAATAAAAATGATATGAATTGGACAAGTATGTAATTGGATATTAATAATTTTATTTAGCTCATTAGTTAAATGAGAAAATATTAAGTCTATTTGCAAAAAACATGTATTGATAATTAGTAAAGATGAATTTGTTAACAGAAGCAAACTAACTAATACCCTGTAAAAAAGAAAATACAATGTTTTAGGTAATTCCTTTTAGAATAAAAAATCAATTATATTACTACAAAAAAAAAAAGAATAACTAGGAAGAAGTCATGGGAGAAAAGAAGGACTACCATTCATGATCATGACTGTCCATCAGTAGACAGCCTCAGAGGAACATGGGGCCTTAAAGCAGTGGTTCCCAACCTTCTTAGTGCTGCCCTTTAACACACACACAGTTCCTCATGCTGTGATGGCTCCCAGCCATGAAATTATTTTCATTGATACTTCATAGCTATAATTTTACTACTCTTATGAATTGTAATATAAATATATGATATGCAGAATATCTGATAGATGATCTCCATGAAAGGGGTCGCGACTCACAGGTTGAGAAATCATTGTTTTAAAGAAAATAGTGTAACTTTAAGTCCTGAGTGAACATGGAACACTGTATCTACAACTGAGTGTCTGAAGGCTGCCAGCTTACCCTCCCTACCTCACCCCATCATGACCCAAATTCTCACGGAATTTCTTTTAATTTGATTTTCACATTGTAGGAATGAGTACCTGGGTAAACTATAAACAGTACGTGGTGAAAGCATGCCAGAAGGGAAGCAGCACACTAATGTCTCCTGCCTTTCCTGCACACAACCCCAGTCTTATCTCATTGACCCCAGGCATAGCACCAGTTCAGACACCCAACAAACTGCTCACTAGTAGAGAACCTACCTGTATTAGCTACTTTTCTATTGCTGTGGCAAAATACCGATAGAAGGCAGAGTTTATTTTGCCTACTGTTCCCAGTGGTAAGAGTCCATCATGGTGGGAAGCATGGCAGCAAACAGCAGACATGGCCACTGGTGCAGAAGCTGAGAGCTCACATCTCTAATGACAAACAGAAAGCAGAGAATGCACACTTGGGATGGAAAGAGGCTTTTAAACCTCAAAATATGGTCCAATGACAAACTTCCTCCAGCAAGGCCACACCTCCTCAACTTTTCCAAACAGCATCACCAGCTGGGAATGATGTATTCAAATGCCAGAGAATGTGGAGTATATCTCGTGCTAATCATTATAGTATTTAACCCTTAGGCCAGGAGGAAGCTGCAGGGAGAAGAGAGAAGGAGATATCAGAACATAATCAGAGGCAAGATCTGAAGATTTGGGGAAGAGCCTCATCTAGTAGGACTTCTGGACAGCAGAGGGAAAGCTGACTGGAGCTAACCTGAGTGTTGCCATATCTTAGCCAGGGTCTAAGGCCAAAGGAGCAGATGGAGGGAGGCTGGACTGTTGGCTTGCCTAAGGCTGAGTGAACTCTCTTTGTTCTTCTTGCTTCCTGATGATCATGGGGAACTCACAGCTTCCCACTGCAGCTCATCCAGCTGTCCGGATCACCCCCCATCTGTGCCCCTCACCGTCCCACCTCACTGTATACCAAAGAAGTGACTGAAGTCCGATGTGCTCAGAGAAAAAGCAGCAGATCCCAGAGGGGCTTGCCAATCACAAGGAGTAAAAAGAAATGAGGATTGGGGCAGGTTTCTGGTGAAAGAACGCTGACCAGAGCAGGGAAGTGCAACCCATTAAAAAATAAATAGCAGTCCCTACTTTTCCACAGGTGACATGTCCCCAAACAATCCTCAAATGCCTAAAACCATGGGTAGCATCAATTCTATATACACATATTCCTTGGCTTTTCATGTGTGTGTGTGGGAGGGAATAGGAAAAATTTAATTTTAAAATTAGGTATATTAAGATACTGATAATAATTGCCAGTAAATAGAATGATTATAATGATATATTACTTGTGTATATGTGTGTGTTGCTGATGTGTTTTGCAACTAAGCAAGTGTTCTACCCCTGAGCCATATCCCCAGCTGCCTCCTTTAACAATGCCACAATCAATTTTATTTTAAATATATAAATTTTTCATATTAGAGATGTCCATTTAAGATTTTGGTACCACAAATGACTTTGGGTGCTGTGGGATAATGCTTTTGTACACTAGTTTAATAAAATGCTGATTGGCCAGTAGCCAGTCAGGAAGTATAGGCGGGATAAACAGACAAGGAGAATTCAGGGAAGAGGAAGGCTGAGTCAGGAAATGCCAGCCCGCCATCCAGGGAACAGCATGTAATGGCACATAGGTAAAGCCACAGAAAATGTGGTGACATATAGATTAACAGAAATGGGCTGAGTTTAAGTGTAGGAGCTAGGCCTGAGCTAATGGCTGAGCAGTTTTAATTAATATAAGCCTCTATGTGTTTACTTGGGTCTGAGCAGCTGCAGACTGGGTGGGACACAGGAAAACATCAGCTACATTTGGGTAACTAAAACTTCTAGTGTGCAATTGTGGATCAGAGGGACAAAGAGTAATGACTGAAAAGCCAAAGAAGATTCATGCTCAGCACAAGACAAAAGATGCCCCTAGCCTGGGTGCTGATGGCACATGCCTTTAATCCCAGCACTTGGGAGGCAGAGCCAGGCGGATCTCTGTGAGTTCAAGGCCAGCTCTGTCTACAGAGTGAGTTCCAGGACAGGCACTAAAACTACACAGAGAAACCCTGTGTCAAAAAAAAGAAAGAAAGAAAGAAAGAAAGAAAGAAAGAAAGAAAGAAAGAAAGAAAGAAAGAAAAAAGAAAAAAGATGCCCCTAGAAACATTTCATTTAAAAAGTAAATCAGCAGATGAATTCAAGGAGAGGATCATTGTTGATACTCAAACCCCAGCCTGGGAGATGGAAAGCATCAAATGAGGGAAAATGCAGGGCAGTTAGCCCACAGAAAAGGGGCACAGTGGGCCCATGAACTAACATCAGGTCCCACAAGAAAAAGGAAAGACGACAGGAAAGAAATGGCCAGAAACCAAAGCAAAACCCACTTTGAAAAAGGGTCTGACATTTTGTGCCAAAGCCATCTCATGGATTTCAGATGATATTATCGAAAGATAAAGTAGATTTATCTATGTTCTGGAATTAACTTCCAAATGCCAAGAATAAAGAGGAAAATCTCACAACCTTCTATCTGAAAGAAAAGTGAGCTTAAAGAAAAAGAGAATCCTATAAGCCAGAAAAATCTTACAACAGAAAAAGAAAACATCATACTTCTATGAGCACAACTGAAATAGATAATTGATACAAGATTTCATATAGTCATTAAAAAAAGAAAGACGCTAACAAAGCACACTTAAGGGCAGGCCCCATGCCCAGCAGTAGATGGCCAACACAAAATAAACTCAATGGTGGGTTTTTTTTTTTGGAGGGGGGGGGTTCTCATAATATTTTATTTGAACTTTTTTTAACCTTACAGGTCTTTTGCATATATGTTATGGCTTCTGGTTTTGTGTTTTTATGGGCTTTCTGGGTGTGCGAATCTGTGTCTTTCTGTATCTTTATGTGTTTCCTCTGCTTTCTCTCTGGTTCTTTTTTTTCCATTTGTTTTGTCCTGTTCTGGTTTGTTTGGTTTTATTTTATCTTATCTTTACTTATTTTTAGATGCCTGTTTTTAAGAGAGAGAGCAAGAAAGGGTGTGGATTTGGATGGATGGGGAGGTCGGGAAGATCTAAGAGGAACTGGAGGAGGGAGCCAAAATTAGAATATACTGTCTGAAAAAAATCCATTTTCAATAAAGAGAGAGAAAAGACATTAAAATGATTCTATAGTTACAATAAAAGCATGGATATAAAGTTAAATAGCACATCAAAAAGTAAAATTGCATGGTGCAGTATGATTAAAACAGTTCTAAAATATACATACAAAAGCTAGAATAAATAGGTAGAATAACAATAGTTAGTTTAAGATAGTGATAGGATCATTTCCACAGTGTTGCAGTGATGATTATTTTTAAGTAAGATTTTATGTGAAATTAAGGAGGTTCTGTTCTTTTTGAGGAGAGAGAGAGATTGTGTGCACATGCACGCACACGTAACACATGTACAGAAGTCAGAGGACAACTCGTGGTTCTCTCCTTCTACCATTTGGATTCAAGGGACAGAACTCAGGTTGGCAGACTTGTCAGCAAGTGCCTTTACCCACGGAGCTGTCACTGGCCATCAGCAGGTGAAGTGTCAGCCCACATTTCTAACCCAAAGCCATTGTCTGAACGGAACGAATTCCCACAACAATCAGGAGTGCTTTATAAAAGATCTTTCTTTTCAAACGAGTAACATGAGACAGCCATCCATGGTTAGGACTTGTAGGCACAAAGGGATGTTCACACACAACACATTCTTTGCAACAGGACCAGATGACTCAGCTCCAGGATTAACATGTCAATATCAGTTTTGAAGATGGATATTGCCTAGGGCAAAGATTTGCCCTAAAACTTTTGAGGCATTCAATTATTTTCTCATTGCATGGAATAAAAAGATCTCGATGCCCCTTGTTGCCTGAGTATTTGAGAAGATTCAGACCCAAGTTTTACTGAAAGCATGCCCTCTTCCTCATTATACAGTGGGTGCACATCCTAGTCACTCTTTTAAACACATAATGTCAGAAAGAGAACAGTCCCCAGCAGTCAGGAGCCAGCTTAGCACTCACAGGCAGGTCTTGCTATTACTAGGAAGCAATGTCAGAAAGTCAATTATCACTGTAATGAAGTGAGACAAAATAAGCCTGTCACACAATCGTATCTGAGTACACATAAAATAACGTCATTGTAATCATCACCAGTCTCTCTCCTTACACTTGAGAGTTTCACAACAATCACAGTGTTAGTTATGCTCCATCCTTTCTGCCTTCTGAAACAAAAACGCACTCACTCAATCAGAATTACCCAAATTCCCAATGGTAACCAATTCAGAGCAAGCTCTTGCTTCTGGGAATTTGCTCTCCAAATTGCTCCACACACAGTAAAACCCTGTCCTATGAACCCTTCATACCTTGTTCCTATTCTTCCCACATGTGCATCCCCTTCAAGGTACCAAGCCAGTAGTCCAACTCATTTTGACTCCAAGTGAGTTCCTGGTCTTAGACTTCAGAGCACTGACAAATGGAACAATATCTTTGTTATTGGCTATGTGCACCTTGAGAGCAATCAAACAAAATTCAACGGATGACCCAGAATGGCAGGCTGCCTGCTGCCATTACTGAATCCATTGCCTATTGTTACACTGTAATTTTCAAGCCTGGGTCATCTCTCACTCACCATTAATGACAAATCTCAGTTGAAATAACATGATGAACGGTCACATACATAGCCCTCTCTCCCTCAAAGACCAATCAAACTTATTCTCCATCCAAGGAGACCAGCAGAGACTCCTGTACTTCAGTCCTACCATATGTTAACTGTTACAGTTTAATGAGGCACACACACACACACACACACACACACACACACACACACACACACACACACACACAAGCTCCTCGGCACCAGACTCGTGTATTGAGGTATGGCTCCCACTGTTGCAGTTATGAATCTGGGAGGTAATGGGGTCAGGAAGCCTGAACAGACTAGCAATTAGTCCCTGATGCTTTAATATGATGGCATATGAAGAGTTGATCGAAAGCAGGAAGTGAGGCACATTTGGAGGAAGTAGGTCTTTGGGGTGTCCCCTATAAAGGTGTACACTGGCCCTGGGCCTTTGTCCTCTCTCTCTTCCAGTAGATGAAGGACTTTGTCCACCATTCCCCACCCACCATACTCATACTGTGCTTGCCCACTGTATGCGCAGAAACAATGTGCCACCAAAAATGGCCTGAAACCTGACCCCATGAAGCAAAATATACTGTCCTTCCTTCACACTGCTTCCCCCAGGTATTTGTCACAGCGGTGACAATGTAACTAACAACACCTGTGCTGTGGCCCTGGCTGAATTAGACTTTCGTTTAACTGTGAGAACATGCATCCAATCTCATTACCAGTCAGGCACTGACGAGGCTGTTCCTTATGTTAAGTAGTTCTAGAACTCTCGGGAGAGCTACGCTTCTTTGGCAGTCCCGAGGACAATTATCCTTCTCCCGAGCAATTAGTCTGTTTCCATCTTGTATGGAGTGTGAGTCTCGGAGCTGTGAAGTCTCTGTCTCAGATGGCTTCTTCAAGGGAGCCAAATGCACAGCAAGACGCAGCTCTCGGCAGTGTGTTTCCAAACGGCTCCTTTTATAGCTTTGCCGATACTCTCCTTTCTCCCCTTGCTGAAATTATGGGTTTGCTGCACTTTATGACTTCTGTAAGCCACTTCAATTTTTTTTCAATTGGGTGGACTGTTAGAAAGAAAGAAAGAAAGAAAGAAAGAAAGAAAGAAAGAAAGAAAGAAAGAAAGAAAGAAAGGAAGGAAGGAAGGAAGGAAGGAAGGAAGGAAGGAAGGAAGGAAGGAAGAAAAGTTGAACCCCAAAATTGTATTGTACAAATTATAAAGTGGGGAAGAGCATATAGAAGAAGATGAGCAGTCAGAATCGAGGCCCTGGTGTCCAGGCAGGTGGAAGAACAAAGAGGCACACCCACCCCACTCTGGAGAAGTAGGATCCCACAACCAAGAGCAGAACACTGCAGAGCATTTGGGAGGGGCAGAGAACATGACAGTGTGGAGATGTGCCTGACTACCATGCACCCTGCGGGATACAGAACAAGTGAGGCTGTGCACCATTCAGGATACAGAACAGGTGAGGCCGTGCACCTGGAGGATACTGAACAGGTGAGGCCATGCACCTGTAGGATACTGAACAGGTGAGGCCATGCACTATTCAGGATACAGAACAAGTGAGGCCATGCACCTGTGCGATATAGAACAGGAGAGGTAGTGCACCCTGAGGGACACAGAACAGGTGAGGCTGTGCACCTGTGGGATACAGAAGTGGTGAGGCCATGCAACCTGTGGGATACAGAACAGGTGAGAACTACACCTTGTGGGATACAGAACAGATGAGACCTACACCTTTTGAGATACAGAACAGGTGAGGCTGTGCACCCTGAGGGACACAGAACAGATGAGGCTGTGCATCCTGAGGGACAGAACAGATGAGGCTATGTGGGACACAGAATAGATGAGGCCGTGTACCTTGCAGGATACAGAACAGGTGAGGCCATGTGGGATACAGAACAGGTGAGGCCATGTGGGATACAGAACAGGTGAGATGGAAGAGGATCTTAGAAATACGAAGCCGGAGTTCGGGCTTGATGTGGTTGACTCTGGCCTTTGTGTGTGTTTACCAGACACAGATGCCCTTGTCTCCTCACTCCAGAGATCAGGTGGCAGAGAGGGTGCTGCACTGATCTATGACTGTCATAAAGTATCATATAAAGGAGAAATGTGTTTCCTCACACTTCAGGAGGTTAGTGATCTAAACTCTAGATGTGAGCAGGCTGATGTCTCCTGAGCCTCCCTCCCCCTTTGTGGATGGTCTGCCTTCTCCCTGTCCCCTCACATGGTCTCCGTTAGTGTGGCTGTGTCCCGATCTCTTCTTCTAAGGATACCAATCATATGGGGCCACTCTTGTGGCATCATTTACTTCAATCACCTCTTTAAAGCCTTGCCTATCCAATACCCAAAGGCACAATCCACAGCAATACAGTCCCAGCTGTTAAAGGTCTAAATTCAGTAAAGGATAGCACCCTGAAAGTCTAGGATGGGTTCTAGAAAATCACAACCTTGAACAACAAAATTCCTCAACACCAAAATATTAAAAGGCAAAATCCCATGGGGACACCTATAAGAGGCATGGAGTTAAATTCTAGGGAAGGGATTAGCCACACAGTATGACAACAATGAGAATTTCAGGTAAGAAATGTGTTTATATCACATTCCTCTAGCCACCGGCCTGCCTCCATAACTGTATAACACACTTTTTCATAGGACAACTGACTGTAGCAGAAGTTTCTCCAGTCCCACCTGGCCCCATGGTCCCGTGACCACTTATAAAACAATCATTCAGAGGCCTACATTTGTAGCTAGAGTTTTCCTGCCTGGCCCACAGTCAGGACAAATCTCTCTCACCTGCCAGTCCCACAGCCGCTCAGACCCGACCAAGTAAACACAGAGACTTATATTGGTTACAAACTGTATGGCCGTGGCAGGCTTCTTGCTAACTGTTCTTACAGCTTAAATTAATCCATTTCTATTAATCTATACCTTGCCACGTGGCTCGTGGCTTACCGGCATCTTCACATGCTGTTTGTCATCATGGCAGCTGGCAGTGTCTCTCTCTCAGCCTTCCACTTCCCAGCTTTATTCTCCTCCTTGTCCCGCCTATACTTCCTGCCTGGGCATGGCCAATCAGTGATTTATTGATTGACCAATCAGCAACACACTTGACATACAGACCATCCCACAGCATATATTAGGTATCAACTGTATGGCCTATGGCAGGCTTCTTGTTAGCTAGCTCTCTCATCTTAAATTAACCCATTTTTATTTATCTATGTATCGCCACATGTTCTGCGGCTTTACCTGCATCCCATTACATGTTCCTTGGATTTCCCGCCTGCCTCTAAGCTGCTTTGCCATAGGCCAAAGCAGCTTATTTATTGACCAATGGGAACAACATGTGTTCCTAGCATACAGAAAGACGTCCCACAACAACTGACTCTTTAGTTCCTTTCAGGCCCCACCCCAAAAACTTACCCTCCACTATTTAAAATTGTCAGTGCTATTTTTGCATAATTTGCCATGCTATGTGTTTCATCTTCACGTCATTTCTAACATAATTGGTATGCACATGCAGTAAGATTCTTGGAGAATTTCAATTTGGCTCATATATATATATATTTTTTTTGAAAATTTGACTCAGTGCGTTACTACAATGGTGACGCTTTGCTGTGTAGAGACAGGATGCCACTACAGCTCAGGATGGCCTGAAACTGCTTTGTCCTATAGGCTGCCCTCAAATGTCACTCTTCCTGCCTCAGCTTCTCCAGTGCTGGGATTCGAGGCTCACACAACCGTGCCCAGCTTACATGTTGACTTTGTTGACTATGTACACAAAAGCAGCAAAATTACCCAGCAAAAGAAGACACATTCTTCCTATATATGCGACACATGTGCATTTCAAGATAAAAAAAATTCCTGAAATGCAGTTTCAACTCTTTGGACAAACTGAATGGGCAATGGTGACCCACTACAGTTTGAAGTTGGTCATCTAAAGATGGACTATAGGGAAGGACATTTCAGATGGTGGCAGTTACAAAGTGAGGTGTACATGATTAACACCCATCATCGTACACATTTCTGTACTTTGCTTTTAGACCTACGTCTTTATGAACATAGTTCATGTGCTTATAACTGTTATGCCCAGGAGACCATTCTTAGCTCACATGTGTGTATTGGCAACGACATGTATGCGGACGTCTATTTTGTTGTGTGGTGTTCTGCCATACTCTTTTGTTTCTCAAATTCCTCCTCGCTTAAAATGTAAGTAAACATCTATAAAAGAATTATTTAAATTTATTTGTTTCCAGAAATATATTTTCAAGATTTTGATCCTTTGAGATTTCAACATTTGAGAGGCTTTTGGCTTTTGAGATTGGGGCTCATATCTCTTTAAAACCTCTGTCTCCAAATACAGTTACAACCTGAATTATAGAGTTGAGAACTGAATTCAGCCCATAACAAATGCTTGGGGTAATCTTCTGGGAAGAGCACAAAGTCTGTGGCAGCTAAGACAACTAGGATCAAAATGGAAAATGGACTATGTCTCTATGAGGTTTGGTATACCTGATGAAGGATGGGGCTGAGGGCGGAGGGAGGGGTGAAGTAGCACTCCCAATCCCCTTAGCCCCCTAAGTCAAGTAGGGTTTGTCTTTTCAAACATTCAACAACATCAAGAGGGAAGGGTGGACTCAGGCTTAATGAAATTGACAAAAGAGTTTAGTGAATATAATGATAATCAAAACTACATATAATTGGGGTTGGTGCAAGGCCCTGGGTTCGGTCCTCAGCTCTGAAAAAAAAAAGACAAAATAACAAAACTACATATAGTTTATTATTTATTTCTCAATACCATGAGTGATACAGGACATGCAGTGGCTGTTTATGAGCTGGAGAGTCTCCAGTCAGTAACCTGGGAAGAACACAGCCTGCTGATTGTTTGGTTTTTAGGTTTATTTTATTTTATGTGTAAGAGTGCATGCCTGGTGCCTGTGGAGGACAGGGGGAGGTGTCAAATCCCCTGGGACTGGAATCAAGCCTGGGTCCTCTGGAAGAGCAGCCAGTGCTCTTAACCACTGAGTCATCTCACAGTCCGTTTGACTTGTATGGTCATTGTCTGTCTTTCAAACTGTCTTCCATAGACTCCTGACTATCTGGCTGAGATAACAAATTCTCCCTTTACTAAGTGTTGTGGTGGGGATCAAACTTGGGGACTTTGTATGTGCTAAACAGACACTTCAGTGAACTCTATTCCAGCTCTGAATTCTCCCTTTTTTAAACCCTGACTATGTTTCAGAAGGTGATCACAGATCTGCTGACCAACATCTCAATCTCTTCAACTGAAAATGCACCACCAGTTGAATTCTGTATGGTTCACTTATTCTCAGTCATTTCTGTAAGAAATTGCTGACTGCTTCTTATGTGATCCTAGTTAGCATTAGGGAGCCAGTATGAGGCTCAGCCCCTCTTCCTTTCTAGCCGGAGCTTTAGCTTAGCTTTGGCAGCTGTGTGTGAGTCATAGGAAAGCATTCTCTCCACGAAAACATCATTTCTGACAAAACCCCCAAACTGAGCTCATGGGAAGGAAATGGTACATTCTTTGTAACAGGATGGATCACTTCCACTTACAGATACAAATGGAAACCAAGTCTTTCCTTTGGAAGGAGCACCCATGACATTTTTATACTACCCATTGAATAATTCTTTTCCAGTAATAACTGTGATGTTACAATGGAGTCACCTCAACATTAGATCTGTTAGATTAACAAGTCAGTTCTCTTCCTGCCATTACACTAATCCCTCTGGGCAGACTTTTGCCTTTCTGTAATACCCTGTGTGTGCAACAGCTCGTGAGTTAACTACTATTCCTCATCCAACTGCCCATTATAGATTCAGTTGAATGACACTGCCCTCTATTATTAAATGAATGTTTTCTCTTCATATAAGTCTATTATATGCACAGAATTAGGAACCAGACCCAACTCTAGAAGGCTTATGCTTGGGAAAGACTAACTGTCAGCTTTTAAGTAAAAGATTAAAACTCAGAAAGTTCTACTCACAGCACTCAAGGCAGGTAAGTGGCGGGGGGGCGGGGGGGGGGGGGGACACTAAAGGTCAGATGATGACCCTGGAGGCATTTTCTGTAACCCAGACCTGTGGTATTATTTAAGTTCTTGAACTTTCTAAATCTGGAAGGAAAAAGAAAGGGCCACAGACGAAAGAATCTTAGTAAATGACCACAGTCAAGGAAATGAGGAGGTGTCACAAATGAGTAAGACCAAGGCCATTGGGAAGAGATGACAATGTGCCCAAAGTGGTGACTACAAACTTTTAAAGACTACAGCTCACCTGCTTGACTCTTAATGTAAGACTAACTGCTTGAAGGTCAACTCAGTGTCTCCGGCCCGAGACTCCATCCTCTCCATGTTCAGAGGGCTGCACAGGCAAGGTCGTGATGGATAAGATATTCCTAAAAGCAGCCATTTGACGTTCCACATCTTTCTATGAATCTCCAATCTGATTAGCTTTCTAGCCTGTCCCCACTTGGACACTGATGGACTGAACAACTATGATTTATGCCATTGGTGAATCCTCAGCCTCACCACCTGGCTAACTGCACTGACTGAGTGGCTCTGATTTAGTGATATTGCATTTGTTGATGGGAACAAACAACTGCCCAAAGTCTGAAGCCAGCCATAAAAGTCAATCACTTCCATTTCCAGAAAGAAAAAGAAATTCTAGGAAAAGACAGGTCATATACTAAAGCACTGCCCTCCCCCACCACACCCACACTCACACACCCTCCTTACCCTTATAAGCAATAAACATCTTGCTTTCCGGAAAGCCTTCTGTGGCAGGGTCACAGTGCAAGGTCAGATTTGGTTCTGAGTATGAGGAGTGGTGGGAGGCTGGTGAGCAGGTCAAGAAAGCAGACACCACTTGCCGTGTTCTGTGACCTTGGCTACCTCTCTGAGATTCAGTCTCCTCATCTACAAATGACAGCCAGAATCATAATGATTCCTTCACAAGTTGTAAAGAAGATATACAATGATTCTGATAACGTGGAAAATGCCTTTAAAAACAAACAGCAACCATTACCGTCTTTTAAGAGAAATAATATTTTAAGATAAGCCATTTGCTCAATGAGTATTTACCTTGTTCTTTGCACCAGGCAATTGCACATGAATTACCTCATTGGATTCCCATATCTGCTTTATAGTAGAGATTTTATTTTCCTGGTTTAGACAGGTAAAACTATTAGCCCAAAGTCTTTTAGCTATAATTGTCACCCCAGGCCTGTTTTCCTCCAAGGCTTCTAGATGACAGGTATAATTAACTATCTTTTGATGGCTCAGGCCAGGGCATCTGTAAAGGAACAACATTCTTTTTCTAGACTTTTGTGACTTTGCTGTTACTTGGCCAGTCCTTTGAGGATAGTCTAGGTATTATGTAGATTCCATTGTCTCTCAAAGGGAACTAGACATGCATTTACATGAGATTTCTCTTTCCTTACAAGCAAAATCCCACTTTCAAAATATTTATAAGAGAATTTTACAAGTTCTTTGCCCTTGGATCAGGGCAGAATCAGGACTAATATTTAGACTATGCATCTGTCTTCCTACTGATAAGTAGGCAGGCAGGCTGACAGATAGACTGATGGATGGACTGATTACTTAGGGCTCTTCAGAGAAATAAAGCCAATGCAATGGATGACATTCACACACAGAAATTTATTAGAACTGGCACATATGCTTAACAATGCTAAATCCCACCATCTGTTTCATGCAAGCAATGGACCAAGGGAAGTTAGTTATGTAATTCTAGTCAAATTCCAAGTCTGAGAACCAAGGAATCAGGTAATGTAAACCTAGACAAAGGACAGGAGAAGACCTATGTCCCAGCTCATAAAGACAAGCAGGAAGGGAAAGGAGCCAATTCCTCCTCCTCCTCCCATTTTTGTTCCATTCATGACTTTGGTGGATAGATGATGCCCACACACACTGAGGGGATAATTTGCTTTATTGCACTCACTTGTTCAAGGGATAACTTCATTTGGAAGCATTCTAATAGGCACATCCAGAAATTAGGTTTAATCTGGGTACCTCATAGCACAATGAACTTGATAGAACATAAAATGAACCGCTACAGATATAAACTCACTAGAATCCTCTGTGTGTGTGTGTGTGTGTGTGTGTGTGTGTGTGTGTGTGTGTGTGTGTGTGGTGCATGTATCAGCTGTTTTTCTTCCCTTTTTGACACCACATTTATGACAACGAATTTGAGATCATTTCCTATGGTAAAGGACCATGACCTCTTATTATTTCTTTGTGTGGTTAATACGTATCCTTGTAACTTCTATGAGTAAGACCTTCCAGTTTCCTTCCATATTGTTCAGCCAGCTCTTTACTTCCTATGAATAATTGAAGTTACCGAGTCTTGGTCTTTCAAATCCAGCTAAAACCTTGCCTCTTTCACCTGAAATGAAAGAGGAAGGAAGTAACCATAGAGTTTATTTTTTTAGTCATAGCACTGGAATACAATACTAAATAACAAGTCCCCGAAGAAGCCATGTTTTGAATGTGTACGAGAGTTCTTGTTTCTGATATTAGAGTTCTTGTTCGGAACCACTATATTCTGCTGCTTCCCATAATGCTAGCTGGGGATTGTGAGAAAAAACAGTGCCTAGAAAGTAAAATAGAGACTACTGGGGCTGAGGCAAAGTGGGATGAAAAATGGCTTGTCTTAGTTACTGTTCTATTCCTGTGAGGAGACACCATGACCAAGACAACTTATAAAAGGAAGCATTTAATTGGGGGCCTGCTTACAGTTTTAAAGGGCTACTGGCTGCTGCCTACAGGCTGAAGTCAGCTGCCTGCACCATGTGCCAATGCCATGCACTAAGCTGAGTCTGCATGGTGGCTGAATGGTAGTTTAAGATTTGTCTCATCCTGTCAGAGAGTGTTGCAGGCACTTAGTAAAGCCAGGTCCAGACATAGAAAACCTCTAAAAAGGTACAGTATGTTTAAAAATGTGCTTAGATGCTAAAGAAAGAAAAGAAAACTGTATAGACAGTCATAGAAAAAAATAGTTTAAAAATAATAAAGTCTTTAAAAAAAGAATAAAGTAATATAAAAAGAATAAGCCACATAAAGGAGGGAAATACACAGTGCATCTGGATCCTATATGGTGCTTTGTTGACTTTGAATTTTTTAAATACAAATATACAAAAAATAATAATAGCTTTTGAGAGACATTGGATTATGAAAACTGTTATATTAAACCAACCTATATGTATTTTAAAATGTCATAACTTCAAAATGGAAGCAGAAAATATGTTGTGTTGGAGGAGAAGCTATGCCTTTGTTTCCAGAGGAAACAAAAAGTTATGGTTCTCTTCAAAACTAATGATCAGATTTGATTGGGGGAGACCACCTGAAGATTTTGGCTATAGATATAAAAAAGAAACCAAGAAAGACTGCTGTAGGCAGATTTTTTTGAGTCACCAGCTCACACATACACAAAAAGACACAGAGACTTATTATTGATTATGAAAGCTCAGCCTATAGTTTAGGCTTGTCCAACTAGCTCTTATAACTTAAATTAACCTATTTCTATTAACCTACATGTTGCCACATGACTTGTGGCTTTTTCCTCTCCTCATGCATGTCTTGCTCTTTCTCTGTGTCCAGCTCATGACTCCACCTTTCTTCTTCCCAGAGCTCTCTCTGTCTAGTAGTCTGTTCTAGAATATTAGTTAAAGATGTGTTACATTTGTTTATGCTGTGGAACATCTGTTTAATAACGCAAAGATGTGTTGTGTTCTTTTATGTTGCATTTGTTTAACTCCGTGAATCTGCGTTACTTTACCTGTCTAAAACATCTGATTGGTCTAATAAGGAGCTGAATGACCAATAGCCAGTGAGGAGAAAGGATAGGTGGAGCTGGCAAGCAGAGAGAATAAATAGGAGGAGAAATCTTGGGAGAAAAGATCTAGTAATGAGAAAAGAAGGAGGAGAACATTAGGGGCCAGCCACCCAGCTATACAGCCAAACACAGAATAAGAAGGAAAGAAAAGATATACAGAAATAGAGAAAGGTAAAAGCCAGAGGCAAAAGGTAGATGGGATAATTTAAGATAAGAAAATCTGGCTAGAAATAAGCCAAGCTAAGGCTAGGCATTCATAAGAAAGAATAAGACTATGTGATTTATTTGGGAGCTGGGTGGTGGGCCCCCAAAGAACTAAGAGTAAAGAGTAAAAAAAAAACAACCAACAACAGAAGTCCCTGTTATACCTACTGTCCAGCTATTGACCCGAGAACTTTCAAACTACAGTTTTGTAGTCTAAAAAGATAGTTTGGGGTTGGAAATACAAGTTATAATAGAAAATAAATTAGGTACAAAGTTTTGGACTCACTAAGCTATGATAGATAATACAGTACTTTCTCTAAATACAAATGGACTGAACATTGTGAATGTAACTCTTACCTGATAATTGTTCTTATTGTATATAGTTTTATTGTGTTAGAATTAAAACCTTTCCTTTTTACTTAGACAAAAAGGGGCAAATGTTGTGGGATATTTGTACACTGTGTGAAGATGTATTTGCTGTGATTAATGTAATAAAAAGCTGAATGGCCAATAGCTAGGCAGGAGGTATAGGTGAGATTTCTGGTGAGAGAAAGAGGAGAATGTAGGTGCATGGGAGACACCCAGAAACACAGAGAGGAAACAGGAGGTGCAAGATGGAAGAGAGATAATGCCATGTGACAGAACATAGATTAGTATAAATGGGTTAATTTAAGTTATAAGAGCTAGCTAGGAACAAGCCTATCCTTTAGGCCAAGGTTTCATAATTAATTATAAGTCTCTGTGTCATTATTTGGGAGCTGGCTGGTGGGACAGAGAAAGACTTATTACACACCTTTTAATCCTTCTAATTCTTCTCAGACAGATCCACTCCTTGGTGACTAAGCATTCAAATACATGAGGCTGTGGCGGAGGTGGGGGGTGGGGGGGGGTGGGGGGAGAACGACATTCTCATTCAAACCACCAAATGACTGTTTACTCCAGACCTTCTGCTTGGCATCTTGAAAAGGTTCTTGACATACATAATCATTATACACATTATGAATATGTATGTTGTTGAATTGTATGTAAAATATTTCAAATAATATATCTTATGTTATGCATGATTTTACCACAAGAAGGAAAAACAAACAACAAAAACCTCAAGATGCTACAAAATAAATATTAATTATTACAGGTTGAACATTCATAATCTGAAAAATATGAAATATGAAACTGAAATTTATAGTTCTTACATGCTGATATGATATCATGAATAGAAAGTTCCATACCACAAAACTTTGCTTCTTGCGTAAAATTAGTTTTTAATTATACAGAATTATCTTCAGGCTATATGTATCAGGTATAAAGGAAATATAAATGATTTCAGGTCTGCCCTTCAGTGTTTCCTGTTTGCACATAGCTTCCATTCCTAAGCCTTCTTGTTATGAATATGTAAGTATTCCAAAATCTAGCCCCAAACATCATACAAAAGAATGCTCATCTTGTCCTTGTGGTTACAATTCCTTATCTTTTCCAAGTCTCAGTAGCCCCAACTAAAATGAAATTAATTGCACCAACCTGGGCCATTATGCTAATTAAACCCTAAAAGAGGGAGGACACCTAGTCCAGTGTGAGGTTGACTGTAGTGCTCTGCCTGTGTTCATCTCTGTTTTTACCCAACACTAATAGTCCCATTGATTTAAACTTCAATATTTGTTGTTGATAAGGCAGGTAGATGTGCAGTTCACTTGATTTTTATTCCACATTTAGATTATTCGTTTTCAAAGCTGCCATTTTAAGTGCAGTTTTACCATCTCTAACAAATGGAGCCAATGGGAAATTGGTGTTTGGGGAGCTATTTTTAATAGGTACAAGAGGCAGATTCACTTGGCACACGTTACTTAACTCTCAGCAAAGAGATACAAACTGAAGTCTGAAAAACCAAAGCAGGCACTAACTGGGGTCACCTTTCATTTTTAAGGTTTCATATAGTCAAAAGGAGAATGATCATTATGGGGCTGGAGAAATGGCTCAGTGGGTAAGGGTACTATCGTGGCTAGTGTTGTGGTTATTGTTGTTGTTGTTGTTGTTGTTGTGTGTATCAACTTGACACAAGCTAGAGTCATTTGGGAAAAAGGAACCCAGTTGAGAAAATGTCTCCTTAAGACTGGCCTGAAGGCAAGCCTGTGGGATATTTTCTTAATAAGTGGTTGATGTGAAAGGGCCCAAGGACCCAGCCTATTGTGAGTGGTGCCACCACAGGCAGGTAGTCTTGGAGCATATTAAAAAGCAGGCTGAGAAAGCAATGAAGAGCAAGCCAGTAAGCATTCTTCTGCAGCAAAAATGATGTGTAAATACAGTATTCAGATATTAAGTTCTCAAAAAAGATTTTTAATTTAAATTAAAAAATAAAATATTATTTTGTTTTTTAAAAGAATGGTCATTATAATCACATAATTAAACCTATATTGCTTTGAAATTCAGAGCAGGAAATGTAAAGGTTAATGCCACAAATATACAACTTCCAAAGGGTATAGTAATTTCATTTCATGTTCTGGTGAGTTAAGTGCAGAAGATGAGGTTGAGTGGAGAAAAGAAATAATGAACTAAGATTGAGAGAAAGAAAAAAAAACCAGTAGGTCAGACAGGATCAAAGAAAATATGACAGGTACAGAAAGACATAAGACACAGAGAAAATGAGGTACACGGAAGACAGACACACTGACACAAAATGATCGGCTGGTTCTGAGGCAATTTCAAGAGTCCATTGCTTTTGTCACATTCTGTGATCCTTCTCCTGGGTTAGGCATTGATGACTAAGTAGTCTTGTTGCTGTTCTCACGTTCCATGCTCCAGAGACAGGATTACTCACTCAAACACTCTAGGCAGAAAGGTAGGGATGCTCAAGCCCTCTTCATCCCTGCTCACCACTGCCAGTGTGCTGATGGCATGTCACTCTGCCAACTTTTTTTGGGCTCCATGGGTCAACATCATGCTCTTCTCACACCTACATACAAGAACTATCGCCTCCTCCCAGGAAACGATAGCAAGAACTGACAAATGGGATTGAAAGAAATTTAAAAGCCCTGCACAGCAGAAAAAAATAATTAACTGAGTGAAGAGCCAGTCTACAGTGCAAAGTCTTTGCTAGATGTTCAATTGACAAGGGCTTAGTATCTAGAATATATAAGAAACTAAAAAGATTAGACAGAGCCCCCCCCCAAAACCATCTAATCAACCAATTAATTGGCAGATAAATGAACAAACAGTTCTAATCAGAAGTATAAATGGGTAATCAATACATGAAAAATATTGCTCAGCATGCTTATCCATCAGAAAATGCCTACCAAACTAGATTGAGACTCCATCTTGCCCCCGTAAGAATGGCTATAGTCACGCTAACAACACACAATTGGTGAACATGCAGAGTAAGGAACCTTTACATGCTGGGTGTGGAAAGTAAATTAGTACATCCACTATGAATGTCATTATGGAGGTTTCTCAAAAAATAAAAATAGAACTATCATATGATCAACCTATACTGTTCCTGTATACACATTCCTGAAGGAATCTAAGTCAACATGCAACAGAGATGTGTACATCCACACTTCCTGATGTGCTAGTCACAGTAGCAAAGCAGTGAAATTAGCGTAGATGGCTATCAACAGATGAAGGGAAAAAGAAAATGTCCACACACATAGTGGAATTTTAACCAGTCACAGAGAGGAATGAAATTATGTCCTTTGCAGGTAATATGGTAAATGGATCAGACTGGAGACCATCAGTTAGGCCAAGGAAGCCAGAAAGACATGTATTTTATCTCACCTTCAAAATGTCTATTTAAGTTAGTGGGGGGCAGTGAAACATAGGAAGGAGGAGTTTATTTGGTGAGAAGGGAGCAATGGAATGAACCAAGAGAGAGTAAAGAAGGTTGAATGAGAAAAATAAATAATAAACACATATAAAATACCATGATGACGCCCATTATTCTGTGAATAAATATATGCTAATAACAAAAAAGATTGCCTTCTAAATCAGTACAGAATACCCATATTTCATGTCTCCCACTGAGATGGTGAGTTTTAATTGTCCACTTGACACAATCTAGAAGCACTGGGAAGAGGGACTCAATGAGGGACTTTTCTAGATTAGGTTGGTCTGCAGGCATGTCTCTGAGGGATTATCTTGATTTTGTTAATTGAGGTGGGAAAACCTGCCTACTGTGGGCTGGCACCATTACCTAGCAAGGGGATTCTGACCTATCTAAGAGTGAGAAAAGTAAGCTGGGCACTAACACACACACACACACACACACACACACACACACACACACACATTAATTCATTGCTTTTTGGTTTTGACTGTGGATGTGATATGACCAGTCATTTCAAGTTCCTTCCACCTTGTGTTCCCTGTAATGACAGACTGGAACCTGGAATTTTGGGTCAAATAAATCATTTCTCCTTTAAACTGCTCTTGTCAGAGTATTTTGTCAAAGCAACAAGAAAAAAAAAAGACATCCATTGACAGTAATTTCTAAGTGGCAATCTTCCTGGTCCTAAGCCTCTGATTAAGTACTTTTTACTTATTATTATGTGACAGTAAGTATGCACAGGCATGCAACTGTTACAGTGTATGAGTAGAGGTCAGAGGACAGCTTTGTCCTTCCACATGCATTCTGGTATTTGAACTTGGTCATCAGGCTTACACTGCTAGTGCCTTTACCAGCTCTAAGCTTCTTTTGTGTCAGTTAATAAAGTATCATTCAAGTATCATAGGCCCCACATAGAGGAATTTATAACATACACATTGTTCTTCCTTGATGTCAATGGGGGCTGTCTCTCAGTAAACACAGTGTACTTTGAAAATACCATAACATGACAGAACATTTAATACACCTAACATTATAACTTAGTGACAGATTACATCACAATGTATTGGTTGTTTCCCCTCAAGGTCACGTGGGTGACATGGAGCTGTGGCTTAAGTCTGACCCCAAGAGAGTATCAGCCCATATATTAATGGAGACACTTGAAATTCAAAATCCACAGTACAGTTCCTATTGAACGAATGATGCTTTTGCATGATTATATTCAGAACATCATAAATTGAGCCTCTATGTTGGGACCATCTGTGATAGATATAGCAGATATATATATATATATATATATATATATATATATATATATATATATTCTCCCATAAGAAATATCAGGTTTCATGGACCTCACTAGGGAAGGAAGCAAAGCAATTTCTGGCCTGAGCTCAGAGAAAGCAAAGATCACAAAGGAAATGATTCCACGCAGTGAGCACCTGAGCAGGGCTGGTAGTGGCTGCTGGGCTCTGGGGATTGTATGAAGTGGAGGAGCTTCCACACAGCAGAGGAAACAGTGAAGAGAGCGAAAAAACAGGCTACAGAACACAAGGAACATGTCATCTATACATCTGACGGGGGGTTAACATCCAAAAACATAAAGAACTCCAAACAATAACATCTGCAAATCCCTCCTGACCCAACAAAGCCATCCAGTCAGTAAACTGACACATTAACTAACAGACAGTTCACAAAAGAAGTAATTCTAATGGTCAATAAGACCATGGAAAAAGGTTCAAGACGTTCGCCATCAAGAAAAGGCAAATCAAACTTCACTGAGGTTCCATCTCACCCCAGTCAGAACAGCTGTTATTAAAGAAACAACAAGCACTGGTCTGGATAGAGGAGTGAAGAGCCCATGCACATTGTTGGTAAGAAAGCAACAGCCTATGCAAGTGAGTCTCGGGGAATGCTGCCCTCTGAGTCCGGTCCAGATAGAAGGCCTCCCCACCTCAAAGAGCTATTGTGTGTGCTGGACATCCACTCCTGAAATGGGGATTTCAAACATTCACCTCACCAGACACAGTGAGAAAACAGGGACCAGAAGCAGTGTTCCCACAAAGCCACATTACTAAGAACAAAACCAGCCACGGTGAGAGGGGTCTGCTAGGCAAGGGAGAATGGCCCTCCTCAGTGCACCATTCTTGGTGGACACAAGAACTCTCAGGTATAACTTGGTAAGCTTCCTAGTGAGTGTCAAGAAATAATATTTGGTAGTGGTGGTTGGGAGCACAAATAATGACGATGAAAATAGCACTGTTTTGTTTTGTCTCTGCCGTGTGTTTACACTTGTGATGGATCCGCCTCACTGCAATCAAAGTATTTCAGAATTGCTGGTCTTCTGGCCTCACCCCGTTATAAGATTCAAAGCCTCACCTTCACTGCTTACACAGGTCATTTTACAAGAGGAAGAGGCTGGGCCCAAGGTTTATTCATGACCCTGCCACTGAATAGCTCTGCAGGTTCTTTTCTCCCTAGTCAAAGGGGATTTCAAACATTGACCTCATAGGGCTGTTGAAAGGCACAATGAGAAAACAGCTTTGAGAAGCACTTTGACAAGTCTGAGACCCCAGCTACCTCTATTGAAGGTTGTACTCATCCAGGGCACTGAACCTGGGTCACGGAGTCCTGTACCCACCCACCATCTGAGCTCCCATTCTTAGTAAAGCACACACTGTTGTTCTGTATCTTGTTGGCAGCCAGATTTTGTAATGTCAGAGTAATGCCTTTGGTGTTGATTTTAGACACTGAAAACTGGGTTTTGCCTTCTAGAGATACTAAACTGCATATACCCAACAGATAATGATTCCCTGATCCTCAAATGTTTCAGAGATCTGAGACTATGACGTTTAATAAAAGAGCTTCTCGTGGTAGAGACATTATGCTCCTGGCAGCACCCTCCATCTCCTCCAAGGAAGATGGATGGCTGCAGAAGAGTTTCCACCTGGAGCTTGGTTTAAATGTAGCAAAGCCAGCCATGGAGTGGAAAACTGCCTTGTACCTAACCGCTGCTAACACCCTGTCCAGACTATGGACAAACAGAACACTGGGGAATTGATTGCCCCACTTTTCCAAGACAAGGTAGGCTGGTCTCCCCAAATTCCTGCTCCACAGGAAAGTCTATCAGATCTTCTGGACCTGGCAGCTGAAGATGTTGGTCCCCAACAACCATGGAGAAACCAGGGTGGCTGCCTAAGTAGCTGGTAAGTTTTCACTTCTGCTTACTCTGGTGAAATGTATCCTTCCCAGATCTGATGGTGTTTGATAACTAGGGTACTGATAGATTTACCAGTTTAACTGCTCTACCCCGCCCCTAGCTCCCCAAGGCTATAATCACTTTGGTAGCTTATTAGTTCATTAGTTAAGTTTCCTGTTAAAAATACATACGGGTTTGCCTTATTCACAGGCTTCGTAGTGAAGGATAAACAGGTTTCAAATGTAACTTCCCACTTAAGCATGTAAAGGTATTTCAGACTTCTGTCCCGTATCCATGCTATTATTACAATGGAATTTTGGAGGTTCAGCATTGAGAAAGGCAGTTTTGATGAACCGATAGCGCACTGTCTCTGAACAGTTTTGAGAAGTTCTTCAATTTCTATGGATTAAGACCCAGCTTTTAGGACTGCATAGAGGCTTTTTCAGTATTACTGCATTGTCTCCAGCCACATATGGCAAAACTCTGCTGAAATGCCAGCTCCTCCTCCTCTGAAACAGGTTAGCATTAAAGAGGGTATGGAAGTCCAACTCTGTTCCTCCTCCTCCCTCACTCCTCAGCCTCCTTCCCTCCTCCTCCGCTTGCTAAACCTCTTTCATTCAGTAAATTTCCTCTTCTAAGCATAGACTTAAATGTGTGTTTCATCGGGCTAAAACCAAGCCCTAGGAAAAATGTTCATGCCTTTTAACCCAAAGCCATGGCCTTTGCTATGACACCAAGATGTAAATCTGTTCCAGCTGTTTTACTGGCACCTGCATGTTCCTGGGGAAAGAATACTACCACTGTATTAAGGAATCCGGCCTGGTGGAAACTAATATCAGTCTCTAGAGCCCCTCTTGGACCCCACCCATCTTTGAACCCATATTTTATAGGTGTTCTCTTCCTGCCAGACGTGTGCCAAGGCCAACCCACAGGGGCCCTCCAGATACACCAGCCCCTGCACCAGCTCCGAGGACACCAATCAGGCGAGTACTGGCAGGTTGACTTCACCTACATGCCCACTCATAGAAAGCTCCATTATCTCCTAACTCTTATTGACACCTTTACAGAATGGATAGAGGCATTTCCCACCTCCAGAGAAACAGTAGATGTGGTGGCTCAGGTACTTTTTGAACATATCCTCAATTTGGCATGCCATCCCTCCCTCAAACTCCTGGGACATCAGTGCTGGTACCATCTCTGCAGACTTGAGCAGGCACTTATCTAGGATAAATGGTCTATCCAGCAACTGGGACCCTCCACCCTCTGGTTTTCCAAAATGTCCCAATGAAGGACATATCTGTTCTTCTGTCCAGCTCATTCACCCTTGCCTCTTCTGTACAACCAGGGCACATCTCTGTTCCATTATTTCTGGTAGTCATCACTCGTCCCATGGCTAGCCTGTTCATAGGCCCAGTGTTAATAATCTATTTTTTTCCTAGCAACTCACCTTCTCTGCTTCCTCAAAAAACAGATTCCTGAGGTCATAGCAGTTAACTGTATGCTTCTTCACCCATACCTCCTGCTGAGTGTGAGCCCACTGACTCCCGACTCCCTCTCCCCAATAGAAAGTAGCCAGACTTGAACTGCACCCATATATCCAAGCTCAGAATGTTCAGCTGGAAACTCCGGCTGGAAAATCCAGCCTAGCCCCACTCCTCCTTCTCCAGACTCTGCCCCCTCAGAAAGACTGCCAAAAGTCCAGTCTTCTCCCCTAAAACTCAAGACCATGTCTACAGGGTATTTAAGCCCCTGTCTCTAGACCTGCCATGTGATTTCCCTCCTGTTCTCTTTCCTTAGAGTCACCTGGGAGTCATTTGCTCAGATTAAATCTGGTCCTTTACCTTTTAATTTGGTTTGATTTGGCTTCTGCATCAGTGGAGAGACTTAACATCAGGGTATGGAAACCTTTCAAGTTAAGCCTATCACAACCCTGAGGAGATGCCACACAAGTGGGATCCCTGAGCTAGCTTCCTTCAAAGCTTCTCTATTGTAAACCCTGTGTCACAGCTAAAATTCAAACCCAGACAGAAATGGAAGATCAGCAGTGCAAGAGCAGGGGACAACATTATTCCCTTCCTGTCCCCAAAGCAGAATGAGTAAGGACACCTGGCTGGCTCCTCTCTATCAAATAGGATGCACAGTCACATTTGCCTAGCATTTCAGCTTCCAAACCACTTTCTCTGTCCTTACTCACCTACCCAACCATTAGAGTAGCCCACAACAGTAGGAACTTCTTCCTCCAATTAGCCCAAGAAGGATGACTCAAACAAGTTGAATGACTTACCCAAGGTCTCACAACTAGGAAAAAAGACAGCACGATTTAGAGCTAGGATTTCAAGTCCTCTTGATATAATTGGCCACCCTTTATAAAAACCTAATAAATACTGTTGAAGGGATAAGTAAAATGATGGACAGATAGATGATCTATTTTGAAACAAGCACAATACTAAAGCCATAAATAAACTTTAATATTTGTTACAGCCAAGGAAGATATGAATATATAAACTGAAACTCGTTAGAAATGGACTTCAAATCAGAAATCCCAAATGTGAATTTGCTGGTTGCTCTTTTCCAGAGTTGGCATGTGTCAGGAAATGTCTCCTGAGTTCTCCCAGAGGAAGTATGATTTGGCAATTATGACTCTGGAAACAGACCAGGGAGATGACTCAGTCAGTAAAGTGCTTGCCCTGCAAGCCGGAGGACCTGAGTTTCTAAGGGACTTGCCTTGTAATCATAATCACCAGAGTTTGATCCCACAAAAGATATTGAAAAGCAGCTGGGCATTGTGGTCCATGCTCACAATCCCAGCCCAGGGAGGTGGAGAAGAGTAGATCCCTGGGACTTGCTAGCCAGCCAGCCTAGACAACTTGGAGAATTCCAGGTCAGGTGAGAGATACTATCTCAAAACACAAGGTGGACAGCACCTGAAGATCACATGCAAAGTTGTTCTCTGTCACACACACACACACACACACACACACACACACACACACACACACCACTCTGGAAGTAGAAGGTCTGACTTTCAAAGCCTCAGTCCCACATTGACCATTTACCAGCTCTGCAACCAGGTGGAAAGTATTTATTTATACCTCAGTGTCTTTGTCCACAAAAGGAATTGTGTACAACCTACATAGTCAAACTTTTAAATGCCAGCTATATATTATGTAATTGAAGTTGTGTCTGAGACTGTTCAGTGATATAGTAGTTGTGTACCATGAATGAGGCTCTAGGTATCATCACCACCACTGCAAGACTAAATAAAGAAAATTGAAGCTGGGCATGCTGATGCACTCTTGGAACCCCAACATGGCATTCTGAGCCAGTTTGAGCTACAAAGCAATACGTTTTCTCAAATAAGTAAACAAATAAATAAGTGAATAAATAATATTGGTCCTATCTAAGCTTCTCTTTCCTAACATCCACTTTCATATTGTTTCTTGTTCAGTGTGGATGTGAAAGTGATCTCTACTAAATCTGAGCAATAACTACATGTCATCCCCCTCAAATCAAACACTATGTCACACATTAGCTATGACTCAGTGACAAAGGGAAAAATCCAAGGACAAGGAGGATCAACTACTGGCAGCCACCAGCAAACCACTGTTTGACTTAGCAACAAATGCACACCATGTGCCACAGTGTGCAAAGTACTGGAATGGTAATGACACTTGAGGAGGTGTCTGTGGTGACTAATTGTGACTCTTGCTATAAAGCAGACACCAAATAGCTATTGGCTATAAAAGGCGGGTATGGTGATTGGTCTTGTCAGTCTGCCAGGACTTAGAATCGTCTTGGAGGCATTCCTCTGAGCATGTCTGTAAGAGTGTTTCCAGAGAGGATAAAGTGAGGGGAAAGATCTGATACAGATATTCTGAGTGGGCTGCATGGAAATAAAAATGTCCCAGGAAGCAGCAGCATGTATAAGCCTGCCTTTGCTTTTTCTGAGTGTATCTGTCTATCAAGCTACTGCCATACTCCACCAACATCAGCTGCGGACTTCTGGGGCCTTCCAATGTGAACTCAGTTACTAATGACTCTCCACGGACCTTCCAGGCTTAGACAGATTAGGCCTGCAGAGGGATCCAGCTTTATGGATGGAGCGGCTGCCATGCTCACTGTCCCTCCAGCATACTGATGGCCACTGTTGGGCTATCTAGTCCTCACTGTGAAACAAATCTAATAGTAGGTGCCTTATATCTGTTCTGTTCCTCTGGAGGACCCTGCCTAGTACAACAGTTCAGAATGTTTAAAGGCCAGGTCATCTATGGTCCAATTATGACTAAGTCACTTATGGCAAGACACTGAGTGAGTTGTCTAATCTTCCTGTGCCACAGCTGTTCTCCTGGACCCTGAGGATAGCCTTGGAACCTAGCTCAGAGGGTTCTTGTGAGAATTAAGTAAGCTCATATAAATGAGGTCTTGGAAGAGTGCCTGAAATCTAGTAATTGATGTGTAACTGCTTGCTTTTATTGTTAAGAAAATAAGAGATTCGTTTGGGGTAAAGTGTTGATGAATTGGAGAAAGTAAGCATTTATGATAATGATGATGATGTTTTGCTTTGTTTTTAGCCTATGTATTATTTATTGGGTTTTATATTGGCATCATTTTATACAGAGTAATTTGGCAATATCCTGAGAACTTTTCAATACTTGTGCTTTCTCATTTATCAGTTCCATTCAAAGAATATAAATGACGGATACACAAACATAGGAAGCAATAAGGAGTAAGAAAAAAATTTCCTACTCCAAGAAAACATCTACCAAAAACCTAAGAATTAAAACATTAAATGAAAAGATGTCAGAAACTCCCCTTAAGGCAATAAACATTATGTTTTTACTATTTTCCAAATTTCTTATTCATGTTCCTTCTTAATTTGTTCTTCGCTGCTGTATTAGTCAAAAAACAAGAAAGTAAAATAATCTGCACATACATTAGAAAATATAAAACACTTGACATGGTGATGGCTTGATCTGACTTCTGGGAACCCTAGAAATCCTAGTTTAGAAAAACTAAGAGGAAAAAAATCACTCAATTGCCCAATTTGGTAAGATTGATTCATCCAAGGTCAATCAACAGAACACTGGTGACCTTTCTCTCCTCTAGCAATAAGCATCCAGTAATGGAAATATGAATAATATTAACAAAGGCAGACAAAGTTAACAAAGTATTTCAGGAGAGCAGCAAACCAGGCTTAGTACCATTCCAAATAAATCTATGCAATCCCTACAACCTGGCCAAGAGCCGTAGACCATACTGCTCAAACAGAAAGAAACTATTCCAAGCAATGTCTCTACACTTCCATCTGACAAAGATCAGGGATGGGTGTGGCTATCTGGAGAAAAAGTCAGAACACAGGTGAGCTGACACTTGATTCAATCCTTCAGCAAGGCTCCAGGATACCTCAGGAACAGTCTAGATCTGACCTGTGTTCTCATAGAGCTGACAGTGCCTTGCCAGTAATGACAAGGTTGTATGAAACCTAATGCATAAGGGCTGGCGTAAGTTAGGAGCCGTCCGTGTCATCTCTACCTGTACCATCACATGACATGTGGAATGTGCCCGGAAAGAAGGTATGATTTGCTCAAGTTCATGTATCAGTCAATGAGCCAAGCTGCAATCAGAATTCAGTTCTCTTGACTAACTCAACATCCTTTGCTGCCTTGCAGATTATAGTCAGAAGGTTTTTTTGAGACAGGGTTTCTCTATGTAGCTTTGCACCTTTCCTGGAACTCACTCTGTAGCCCAGGTTGGCCTCGAACTCACAGAAATCCATCTGCCTCTGTCTCCCAAGTGCTGGGATTATAGTCAGAAGGTTTTAACTATGTTTTGACAAAGGGTTTTTGTTTTGTTTTGTTTTGTTTTGTTTATGTGTGTGTGGAACTGGAGTTACAGATGGTTTTGAGCCACATGTGAAGGAAAGAACCTGCACCCAGGCCCTCTGCAAGAGCAACAGATGTTCTTAACCTCTGAGCTATCTCTCCAGCCCATTTTGAGAAGTTCCATAGCACAATTTTTACACGTGCCTAGAGGCAAAAAGGAAAAGAAAAGAAAAATAGCCTCAGCTAATCAGCACATGAGCTCATATTTTATTAATACTTTACAATAATCATGATACATATAAACAGGCTACTTATTAAGAACATGTAAATAACTGGGCATGGTGGTGAATGCCTCTAATCCTAGCACTTGGAAGGCAGAGGCAGGCAGATCTCTATGAGTTCAAGGCCAGCCTGGTCTACATAGTGAGTTCCAGGACAGCCAAGGACTATGTAGAGAGAGCCTGTCTCAAAAAAAAAAAAAAAAAAAAAAAGGCAGAAAGAAAGAAGAAAGAACATGTAAATGTAGGCATGTATCTATACACGGAAAATGATAATTGCCATTGAGTATAGAGAGGTAGTTATAAAATTTTGCATTTATCATCATCCCATATATTAAATTACATATGTATAATAGCTATCTGAAATTATATATTTAGAGATATATACTCATTCATGCAAAATTGTATATTTATAAATATTGTTAAATTGCACATATATAATTAGATGTGAGTATATACATGTGTGTATTTATACCTACTTACATACACATAGAGAAAGACAGACTTGAATGAAGGCCTAACACGCTGTTAGTAAGTATTTGGTGTTAAGATCTGAGGTAGATGGGCTGCGGCACAGCTCAGTGTGGTGCTGGGTTAGGGTGCGTGAGGCCTGGGATGAGTAAGTCCCTATTATCAAGACAAAAATGTTTTTGTATATTTCTAAATTGTTAATATCTAAAGATCAATCATATTTTGATTAAACAAAGCAGTGAAATTTCAAAGATAAGTTCCCCAGGTGGCAGAAGGAAAGACAATCAACCCCTGCCGTGCTGCCCTCCCCCTCCCCCCACCCCACCCAACCCACTCCCCCCTCCCAGCCCCCCACCCTTGCCTTGCGGCCCACGGGTGGTGGCAGTGGAAGCACCGATCCCTAGGACAAATATGTGATGGAGAGGTGGGAAAGAGAGAGAACATGGAACGTGTGCGCACTACAGAGAGGTAGAACTGGAGACGTGATGGTGGTGACAGGCGAGAGAGAGGGCTGAGTCTGCTTGCGTCATTACCTGGTGGGGTGAGCCGGATGATGGTGTGCAACAGCATGGAGCATAAGCACACGTACACTCAGCCCCAGAACGTGCCCCAGCTCTGGGCAACAATGGAGGCCTGAGATGAGGAAAATTTCACTTTCTGGAACGGACCTCCTCGAAGGACCACTGTGACCTACGGTGCCACTGAAGGCCATGTTGGTGTCAGTGGTGCATGCTGCTGCCCCAGGCCACTGAAACCCGACACCCATGTGGACGTATGCAGTCTGTGCCACTGACTGATGCCTTGGTGACTTTGCTGCCTTGGGAGCCATGCCCATGTGAGTGACATGAGTAAACCACCTGAAGCCACGTGGAGGTTTGTGGCCCATGCAGCCACTGAGGGCCATGAGTGGGTCAGTGGTCCTGATACAGCCAAGGGCCGTGTTGATGTCTATAACCTGTGATACCACCAAAGCCCATGTGGATGTCCATGGGCTAGACTGCCACCTGAACCCATGTTAACGTCCATGTGTGCAGGAGAGCTGGCTCTGTCCCTCATGGGAGAGCTAGCCCCACCCCTCGCCAGCCCACAGCTCTGGGAGGGTGAGCTGGCTACCGTAGTTTCTCCCCAGTTGATGACTTCTGGTGCAGAAAAAGACTCATCCTCTCTTAGGGGGCTGGCCACTAGGAACCTGGCCATGCTCCAGTGAATATATGACCAACACAAAGTGGACTTTTTCTCCTTGCAGAAAGAGGTCACAGGGGAGAGGGTGGACATGGAATGACTGGGAGATGAGCACAATTAGGATGCATGATGTGACATTCCCAAATAATCAATAAAAAAATCAAAAATGGTTTTCCTGAATAACTTCAAATACTAAAAGAATAAATTGGAACAAATTTATATCAGAACATGAATACAAAAGTCACAGTACAGCTTCCATGTTAAAAGTGTGTGTGTGTGTGTGTGTGTGTGTGTGTGTGTGTGTGTGTGTGTGTGTGTTGGGTAGTGGAGGTACCCGGAGAGAAAGCTCAGCAGTTAAGAAGGCTTGAAGACCAGAGGAACCAGGCTCAGTTCCCATCACCCACGCTAAGCAGCCCCCTTCAAGCACCTGCATGCACGTGGTGCATACAAACACCAGGCACACACACATATCCACTAATAATATATAAATCTTTGTGGGGAATGAGGGGCAGCAAGAAGACTCAGTAACGGAAGTGCCTGCCAAGGTGACAACCTGAGTTCAGTTTCTAGAGAGAACCAAATCCAAAAAGTTGTCCTATGACCTCCACATGCATGTCATGGCACGTGAGTGTCCACATTCTCATTCTCTCTCTCTCTCTCTCTCTCTCTCTCTCTCTCTCTCTCTCTCTCTCTCTCTCTCTCTCTCTCTCTCACACACACACACACACACATACACACACAATTTATTTTTTAAAATGGGAGGAAATGATTGTTTAGTACTAAGTAATGCACCTTTCTAAATTTTTAGAGTAATTTGGGTATAAGCATCTACTACAGTCATACAAGTTACTCAAAGTTGATAATTACACAAGGTGATAGATAGCCTAAGATGACCTGTCAATGCCCAGCTCCACACATCTAGCGTTCCAATCACATTATAAATACGAAACTCTGTTGTCTCAGTCACAGCCGAAAGGGAGCAAAGGAAGATGCCGGTAAGGGCCTCCTTCCAAAACATCACTGTGAGGGGTTCCTTGTCATTTTCGCCTCTTTCCTTAGGCTCTCCCTTTTCTAGTCTCCTAGAAACTTTTCACTTGTGAAAAGTCATGGACTCACTTAGGGCAAAGTAGGATGAACAGGGGTCCTTAGTGGCTACCTCATCAGTGTCTCCATGTATCTCATCATAGGAGGGAAATGATGGCCATATACAGGAGCATCTTCCAGCATCCTGTGCCACATGGAACCCTCAAGGATAAGCGCAATAGCAGTTCTCTTTAATGGGATTTGACTCGGTCATAGTTCCGATGTTCTGTCGGAAACAGGAAGTAAACTAAACTCGTGCCAAGTTAATTTTAGAAGAAAGCAAAGGTAAAATATAAGGGCAAGGAAAGTTGTGGCCTTTCTCAAAAGAACGATACGTATTAGTCATCAGCCCTTTAGCAGCGCCCAGTCCAGGGTTGCATGCTCATGGTTTCTATGTCATCGTAATCTTTTCTTTTTTATGAACCTTTTGTTGACAACGGACTAACCCAGTTTTTGTTTGTTCTTCAATCTAGTATACTGACATTTCCCATAGTTATCTGACATCAGCTGACCGCTCTGAAATGTAAGCTGCATCATCACCTGAAGAACAATATAACTATAAATGCATTGTCTAAGCTCTTAGTTTGATGTTTTTCAGTGTGTGTCTCTCCCACACAGATATTCATCCACTCAGGACCAGCCTTTCTGCTTTCTGTTCTAATTCCATGAACAACCCTTGAAGTAAAAAAAAAAAAAAAAGCATCTCTCAGAGCACTTTAGATTAATCTTTCAGAGTAGAAAAAAATGTTTGTCAACACCACATAACTTTGCTATGACTGACCACTGGTGACTTGCACCAAAAAAAAAAAAAATTCATTCTAGAGTAAAGCTACGTAGGAAAATTGCATAATACAATCTAGTTGTCATTAATCTTTTGTTCTCTTTCCCCTTCGCTGCATTTACTAATCCTTGAAAGGTTTTCAGGGAACCATTTTATTCCAATGTTCTTCACATACCATCTGTTCCAGCACATTCCTTATATTCTTACTAGGTTTCACAGATGCCACTTTTTAACTCGGCAAATCTCCTTGGGAGCATCATCTGGCTCCCATCACCCTACTCCAGGGAGCCCCTGTCACCACGGTAATGCCTGCGTCAGAGCAGATGTTCCCCATTCTCTTCCATATTTCTCTGCCTCAGTATAATTTTGAATGTAAATTTTGAGATAGGGAAAAAAAAAAAAACTCTCACAGGCAAAAGTATTTTCCGTAACTCCTTTCTGTTTTTCTGAAGTCTAGGTCACAGAGCACCTTTTTGTTCAGAGTAGAGGCCACCTACAGAGGTTGGGGTGAAGTGGAATGCCAGGGGGGGTTAAATGCAAACCAGTGTCCAATTATAAAAGTTCAATCTGTTTCAAGGTCAACAGGGAGGGGCTGTTCTTCAATAGGAAATAAGCAAGGCTCCGGTTATGGAGAAGAAAACCTATTTTTTAGTGTATATGACCCTCAGTCAGTGACTACATGTGTAACAGCAAATGAAGGTCAGAACTATTCCATGAAATTAGATCAGTGAAGGCAATTAACTTAGATAACCAATCCCCATTATCTTAATGCTAGGCTCTGATATTTAAGATGCTCTAACACACTGGGTCAGCATCCACACTATGTCCATGTTCCACGAAGGTACAAGTTCTAAGTGAAAAACAAACATTGAGGTAGAATCAGTAAGTTAGAGGGCAGATCCACAGACCTGGAGCCAGAGAGAGTTCTAAAAAGATTTAAGTGCTAACTGACTTGTCTGTGGGGCCTGAAGCAAGTCATCAGACCTATGAGACACCTGAGTTTCCTTGGCTATAAAGTGAGCAGTGGGACTAGATGGTATCAGTGTTGCTTACAGCTTAAAGGTAGCATAGTGTCGCATACACAGTAGGTGTCCTCACTTTGTGTTCAATGCCTTGCACCCACTTCCTCAATGGCAGGACAGGTAATGAGCCCTGCCTCTACAGGGGCTGAAACACCAATGCTCGAAGTTGGTTCCAGGATGCTTAGAGGGACCAATAAATGAAGATCAGAACCCAAAGCGAATGTTTATCACTAGGGGCTGACAATTCAGCCGCCACGGTCTAGAGTGGCAGGTAGACTAGACACATCTCAGATTCTGGGACCAGCTCTGAACTCAGGTCCTCATGCTGTGCAAGCACTCTGCTGACCGAGTCATCCCTTTAGCTCATGAAGTGAGACATTGATGTGGGAAAATCTCCCCCAAAGGATGAATCTAGAAAAAGTGTTTGCAGTCCCGACTGCAGGTGAGCAGTCTACTCTCATGATACATTAAACTCTTCTGCAAAATCACAAGGTCAGAAAATTACCAACAACTCGATGGGAAAAAAAGAACAAAATACACAGACATAATTCTCAGGAAAAGAAATACAACGGCTTTAGATCACATAAATAAATGTTCAATCATGTCCATAAACAACAAACAAACATAAACAAATAAACTGGGATTGCAATGAACTTCAGGCAGTGGCGAGATACAAAACTGGTCAAAAACTCTCAGTAATGGAGCGCTCATGCAACACTGGAAGGACTTGGGTTCGGTGCCCCACCACCACAAAAACAAAATGAAATCAAAATAAAACTAGCACACATATTATCACTTGTACATGTAAAACATGCAGTCCAAGAGCGATAATGAAATTCATCCATTGATGGAGGCTTGTAATCTGGGAAAACATTGATTGAGAAAAATTGGGCACTGTCAAATTATTAAGTTTTTGACTTAATAATTTCATCTCTAACAATTTGTCCCTCATCTATCTCAAATATATAGGAAGTAATATACATATGAAATAATTCATGCTTCTACTGTTTTTTGTTTCTGAGAGCAAAGCAAGAAAACAGTTTAATTGTCTGTTATCATGTCCTGTGTTCCAGTTTCCTTTCTGTTGCTGTGAAAAAGCACTCTGATTAAAAGCATTGTGGGGAAGGAAAAGATATATTTGGTTTATATTTCCAGGTCACAGTCCATCACTGAGGGAAGTCAAGGCAGAAACCTGGAAGCAGGCCAACTTGCTATTTCACACAGCATTACTTCTGATCAAAGATCTCACTTCATTGCCAAAAAATACATCAAGAACTATGGAGGATGCCATGAGCTAGCTGGCTTCTGGGCCTATGCTTAGCTAGCTTTTTTATACAGCCCAAGGAATGGTGACACCCACAGTGGGCTGGGTCCTCCTACATCAACCTATAATCAAGACAACCCCCCCCCCACACACACACACACACAGACATGTCCATAGGCCAATCTGATCTGAGAAATCCTCCAGTTGAGACTCTCATCTCAGGTAACTCTAAGCTGTGCCAGGTTGACAATTAAAGCTAATTGGGATACCCTACTTAATGGATATTTTCAAAATGAAATAATTATATTAATGTATTGAAACACCTTCAAGATGTATGGTTACCTGGAAAAACATCAGTCTATCATGTCCAGTGATTTGTGTTGATGGTGAGCAGATCATAAGATAAAGATGGGCAGATTTTTTTGAAATTGTATGTTCAAAATATTCCTGGAAGGATAGCCAGAAAATAGTAACAATTTTTCGTTCTTTGGATGTAACCTGACAGCTAGAGGCTGTGGTGGGAAATAGACTGTTTCTACAGTAATGAACCCTTGTATCTCCTGAAGTTTGAACATGAATATGTATTAGCTAATCAAAACAAATTGAATTTCAGAGTCAATTCCCTGTTCAAAACAAGTTTCCTCCTGCTCTGTACCTCATCTGTCCCCTGGCTCATTTGTCAACATCCTTGCAAATGTGCATCACCAACAAGAAATGATGAGCTCCTCCAATGGCACCCTTCTCCCCCTCCCTCACTTCCACCTCAGCACTTGAAATGCTCTGAAAGATGATGAAAACCCTCTCCCTGGAAAGAAGCCAACACAGTTGAACAAGGCCTACAAACTTACATTCAATCCTAGGAGTCTACCTTGAAACTTGTCCTTAGCTTTGAAAGCATTGGTTCTCAACCCATGGGGGGGGGGGCGAGTCAAATGACCCTTTCACAGAGGTCACCTAAGACCATCAGAAAACACAGATATTTCCTTATGATTCATAACTGCAGCAAAATTAAAGTTATGAAGTAGCAATGAAATAATTTTATGGTTGAGGGGTCACCATAACATGAGGAACTGTTTTAAAGGGTCTCAGCATCAGGAAGGTTGAGAACCACTGTTTTAAAGGTAAAAGAAAAAAGGAAGTGAGAAAGTGAAACGGTGGTACAGACCTGACTCCGATGCAGTGCTGTTAAGGAGAATCACACAGAGAAACTCAACTGTGTGAGTGGAATAGAAGAGGTCACTTAAGGCCCTGCAAGTTCTGTGACCCTGTATGGTCATGCTGGTCAGGCCACTACTGCACCAGTCCATCCTGCACAGCAAGTTGGTAAGGTATGCAGGGTTTTGATTGGATGTGAGGCCTGCTCCACAGGGAGGAATTTCATGCCTAATACTGTAATCCCAGTCAAAAGCCCATGGCTGGGAAAGATCATTGGCCCTGGAGTATAACCTGCTGTTGTTATTTTAGCTAAATGATCATGCTGTCGAATTGCCTTCCAAATATCTATGCTTATACCCATAGACCCGGGATGCTCTCAACCTTGGTCAGAAAAGCTGTTTGCAGAGGGTCGCAATCAGTGGCAAGACACGTGACTGTTCCAAGTGCTGGGAATAGGAGAGTGGGTGCTCAGCTCTAAATGGGACAGCTATATTAATGCCACCACCACTGAGGCTCTGGAACATCTTGGAAAAGAAGGTGGAAAGAATGTAAAATTGGAAGGATGAGGAGGAGTGCTGTGAAGTACTGTCTTCTGGACGGGGCATAGCTGTCACCATCATGAACTCATAGCAGCTCTGCTTACTATGCAAGATCTACCTGTGATCAAGCTAGACAGAACTCTAGCATCAATGAGGTAGACAATCTCCAGGCCCCACCTCTGACTGCGGAGCTATTGGCAGTGGGTAGTTGCAGAGAGAGGAAGAATCATTCTTTTTAGAGGACGCATCCACTGATCCATTTCCCATGATCCATTGGATTGCCCCTACCCATGCCCATATAGGCAACACTAACTGTACTTAGTGAATATGGTGGTTTTAATGAGAAAGATCCACCATAGGCTCATGTACTTGCACATTTGGTCACCAGTTGGTGGCACTGTTTGGGGAGATTTAGGAGGTACAGACTTATTGGAAGAAATATGTGTGGGGTGGGGAGGATGCTGGCTTTGAAAGTGTATAGCCCCCTCTTACGGTTTGTTCTGTCTCTCCTTCATGCAAGGGATTGAAGAAGTGATCTCCCAGCTTTCTCCTCTGCCCTCCTACACCCCAGCCCCTCCTCCCATTATGTATTCTTTCTCTGGAACCATGAGAAATGGTTCTTTCTTCTGTCAGTTGCCTTGGCCACGGCAGTTCACCACTGCAGTGGGAAAATACCTAAAACAGTAAATAATAATATAAAAAAGACATGAAGTTGGAAGGGGTCATGTTGTGGGGACAAAGTAAGGGGAAATGGGGAGGGGGGTAGATATGATCATATACAATTGCATTCTTGTATGCAATTCTCAAAAATAAAGGAATGAATGCAACAGTGGTACAAGCTTGTGGAAATAACCAGCCAATATCTGATTCAAGTTAAGGCCCACTCCATGAAATGGAACCCACACCCAACACTGCTTGGGTGGCTAAGAGCCTGAGACGAGATAGGCCAGGGACCTGGGGGAAAACCAAATACTACTGTTTTGCTAAGAGAACGTAGCAATAAAATGACTCTTAAGGACATCCTGCTATACTCATAGATTGGTGCCTTGCTCAGCTCTCTCCAGAAGCTTCCTCCTTCAGCGATGGGAACAAATACAGAGACCCATAGCCAGACAATGTGCACAGAGTGCAAGACCTTGGAACATTCAGCCCTAAAGTGACTGTCTCCATCAAATCCCTCCCCTCAGGGCTCAGGGAACTCACAGAAGAGGAGGTAGAAAGAGTGTAAGAGCCAGAAGAGATAGGGGACACCAAGGAATCAAGGTTGTCTAGACACAAGACTGGAGCTCATATGAATAACAGAGCCTGCATGGGTCGGTACCGGATGGGGTCCTGGAGCAAAGGAGAAGTGGGCACATGCCCTCATCCCTAACCTAGAAGCTCTCTGCAATTGATAGCCACTTGCAAATGAAAAATTAGTTTCCTCTGAGGGAGACTCGTTGAGATTCCATTCTGAGGAGTCGGCTCCATGCCCAGCAGTACATGGACAACACAAAACTATCTCAATGGCATCTTTGGAGGTTCTTTGTCTCATAATGTTAAGTCAGGGCATTTTTTTTCTACCTTAGAGGTCCTTTGCGTATCTATTATGGCTTCTGGTTTTGTGTTTTTATGGAATGTTGGTGTGTGCGAATGTGTGTGTCTCTGCTCTTTTTTGGTCATTTTGTTGTATTCTTCTTTGTCTGTTTTTATTTGTCTTATTTTATTATCATTCTCTAGATGCCTGTTTGTTTTCTAAGGAGAGACAGAAAGGGTGTGCATTTGGATGGGAGGGGAGGGGAGGAGGAACTGGGAGGAGTAGGGAGAGGGAAACCATTAGACCATATTGTGTGGAAAAAAATCTATTTCCGATAAAAGAAAAATAATTCTAGAGGATCTAAACAAAGGGTCATAAACTGGCTAGTCACAATGTCAGCTTTTTGCTGTCATTACTGCTCACAGTGGGTTTTCTCACGGCAGAAGCTTCAATCTCAAACTTTAACGATGAAGACATGGGCGTCCATATTCTCTAGCTAATTCAGTTGATTTTACCTCGCTCAGCACACATACCCTAAGCACTTCCCCAGGGCAAGGCTGACCGACATTTTTATTAGCAATAATCTCTGCCTTCTTCTGATTATCTGGAGATTTAAGACCACATAATCACCCTCCACGTCCGAGGGGTGGGGGAAGAACTGACTAAGAGGCCCCAAATCCCTCCTAACACTTGCTTCTTCCCTATCTGCAAGATTAGAGCACTCAAGCCTCTCTGCCGCTAGTGTTCAGATCTGGCAGGCTAGCCTGGGCTTTTTCAGGCCAGGAGGAAGAAGAGCTTTGAGGGTAATGTCTGGGGCCCCGGGTAGGCTGGTCTCTCTGAGACAGGGCAGGGCACTCTATCTGTCCTTCGACCGGCAGTGAGCAGACCAGGGACCCCAGACAAACAGGAGCCACAGGCAAGCGGCCTGACTCCCACAGCCATGCTGAAACAGAGCAACGAGAGGAGACCGTCCCTGAGCTACAAGCCCTGGACTATTCCCGAGACCGAGGAGGTGCCCAGCACCAGGAGCAACCAACATCGCAGGAGCATCTGCTCCTTGGGAGCCCGTACTGGCTCTCAGGCCAGCATCACACCACCGTGGACCTACAATTACTACATTGAGGAAGATGAGGACGGCGGGGAGGAGGAAGAGGACTGGAAGGATGACCTTGCGGAGGAGAACCAGCAGCCGGAGTGCCCCACAGCCCCTCTGGATGGCCATACTGACACTCCAGCCCAGCTCTCCACGCTGAAAGTGAACGTAGGCGGCCACAGCTACCAGCTGGAATGCTGCGAGCTAGCCAACTACCCCAAAACGCGTCTGGGCCGTCTGGCCACCTCCACCAGCCGCAGCTGCCAGCTGGGCCTGTGCGACGATTACGAGGCACAGACAGACGAGTACTTCTTTGACCGTGACCCCGCGGTCTTCCAGCTCATCTATAATTTCTACATATCCGGGGTGCTGCTGGTGAGAGATGAGCTGTGTCCCCGCAGCTTCCTGGAGGAGCTAGGCTACTGGGGCGTGAGGCTCAAGTACACACCACGCTGTTGTCGCATCTGCTTTGAGGAGCGGAGGGACGAACTGAGCGAGCAGCTCAAGATCCAGCGGGAGCTGCGTGCACAGGCACAGGCCGAGGAGGCCGAGGAGCTCTTCCAGGACATGCGCTTCTACGGGCCGCAGCGTCGCCGCCTCTGGAACCTCATGGAGAAGCCCTTTTCCTCCGTGGCCGCCAAGGCCATGGGGGTGGCCTCCAACCTCTTCGTGCTCATCTCTGTGGTGGCCCTGGCGCTCAACACGGTGGAGGAGATGCAGCACCAGGCTGAGCAGGGCACGGGTGGTGGGGACCCGAGGCCCATCCTGGAGCACGTGGAGATGCTGTGTGTGGCTTTCTTCACCCTGGAGTTCCTGCTGCGCCTCGCCTCCACCCCCAACCTGCGACGCTTCGCGCGCAGCGCCCTCAACCTGGTGGACCTGGTGGCCATTCTGCCCTTCTACCTGCAGCTGCTGCTTGAGTGCTTCACGAGCGAGGACCAGAGGGGTGGCAAGGGTTCCCCGATGGAACATGACCTGGAGACCGTGGGGCGCGTGGGCAAGGTGGGCCAGGTGCTGCGCATCATGCGCCTCATGCGCATCTTTCGCATCCTCAAGCTGGCACGCCACTCCACCGGGCTGCGTGCCTTTGGCTTCACACTGCGCCAGTGCTACCAGCAGGTGGGCTGCCTGATGCTCTTCATCACTATGGGTATCTTCTCCTTCTCTGCAGCTGTCTACTCGGTAGAGCACGATGTGCCTGGCACCAACTTCACCAGCATCCTCCATGCCTGGTGGTGGGCCGCGGTGAGTACTATGGCGCTTGTGCTTCTATATCCTTTCTCCCAAGACAACACACTCTGCCCCTCCCTTTCCTTGGTCAAGCCTTGGCGAACTTGTCTCTTGACCTTTCCTGGTCTGGCTAAAGGATAGTGCACCTCTGCACCACATGGCTGCCTCCAAAACAACCTGAACAGATGTTTTAAAGTTGGAATGACATCAAGATTGTTGTTTACTAACTCAGTTTTACATGGTCCTAAGGATTTTCAAGTCCAGGTTTGATCTGAAAGTCCTTAACAGGGAGCTGATGAGGTGTTGCATGAATCCTGTAATCCCTGCACTTGGGAGGTGGAGCGAAGAGGGTCAGGAATTCAAGGCCAGCCTTGGCCAGCTTGGGTTACTTGAGGCCCTCCCACTTGACAGAGAGAGAGAGAGAGAGAGAGAGAACAACAAAAGCAAAACCTGAAGAAGAAGAAGAAGAAGAAGAAGAAGAAGAAGAAGAAGAAGAAGAAGAAGAAGAAGAAGAAGAAGAAGAAGATTTGGCAGGCAGAATTTAAGAAAAGTGAGAAATGATTCATGTTTTGTGGATACAATAGGCCTCCTCATTGCCCAGTCGCCACTTATTGGACACTTAGTGTCCTAAATGATTTATAAGCTGGTTTTACTTAAACATCACAAAGAAATGTCTGTTGTGACCCTCTTTTTAAGAGGACAAGTAAAAAGTGGCTTCAGTGTTTGAAGGACACTATAGATATGTTGGGGAGGTTAAGATTTGGCTGAACAATGTTGACCTTAACTGAGACCTTACTGCCTCTTGTTCTAGTTAAGCCTGAGTGTGGAAAGATGCATCTAAAATTGAGACTCCTTCTAACTACACTGCAGTTCTTCCAGGATAGAGTGTAATTGTCCCATTTTATAACCAGAAGCGCCGGGTCCAGAGAGTGTGGGGGTAGGCGCACAGCTGGAAGTGATACCCAGGGATAAAATGTAAGTCCCTCCTACTCGAACTTCCACGCCCTTTCCTTGCCCTGCCACCATGCCTTGCAAGCTTTTGGTCACTGTCACACCTTGTCTAATGTGACTGTTAATATACTTGTTTTTCTTATCACTGTTTTGAATACTCGACTCTTTATAGTAATCTATACCATTTACTTAAAACGCCTATTTCTGGTATACTAGGTAAATCCCTGAAAGATACTAACCACCCCACCTCAGATCAGCGAGTACACTTGCTGGTATGAGGAAGAATTGAATAGCTCCTTCGTTGTTCTCCTTTAAAACAGATGGTAATGCAAATGAGAACAGATGTTTATGACATCCACATTGACAATGTCAGCACACAGTCCAGTACAAAATTCTGAGATAAACCCCAGGGCCACTGACAGAGCAAGACATCGGGATGGGAGGCTCAGAAGGGGCTAGCCTCCAGGATCCCAGCGATTAACCATGATTCCGTCAGCCCACCATTCACTTTCCTCATCCCCATGTCTCTACAAGAGGAAGCTGGACTTGAAGTCCCCTGCAGCTCACTGGGTCTTCTTTCCCTTTCAAGCTGAAAGTAAGGGTGCTGTTAGGCTCTTCTGAGCAAGCTTGTCAGAGGCTGCTGCTCTGATCAGATTCCAATGATGAAAGGTCATCTCCATAGTAGATAAACCATGTGTACAGATGGAGTTCTTGGAGGATGATTTGTCCCCAGCAAATGACATTTACTTTAAAAGGTGACTAAAGTGGAAATGCAAATGGCAAATCCACATGCTGACAATATAATACAAAGGTTTTCATTTATTTATTTTTATTGCATGTACATTGGTTTGCCCGTATGAGGGTGTTGGAACTGGAATTACAGACAGTTGTGAGCTGCCACGTGGGTGCTGGCAATTGAACCCCGGTTCTTTGGAAGAGCAGCAGTGCTCTTAACCCCTGAGCCATCTCTCCAACCCGATAATACAAAGTTTTAAAGTCAAATTTTCATTCAGCCAAAGATCTTAAAAGGCCATGGCACTATGGGGCTTCCAACTCATTTTAGCCCACAATATTTGTGCTACATTAACTATACTAATATAAATACTTTTAGTAGATCTATTAATACTGAATTTTCACCTTTAAAATATTTCTGATATTAATGCTCATTGATCACTTAATTTCCTGTGCTAATTAATGCCAAGTGAAACTTTTTCTCTTCTGGTAATGAATTCATTTTATTCAGAATCAGTGATTTTTTTAAAAAAAGATTCACAACAAAAGTTAAATCACCATTGACTTTTTTAATCTGTGAAATAGTTTACCTATTATTGTTTTAATCAATGTGAGGGGTTTGGAGTATACAGCCCTTATCTTTATCAAACACGGTTTTTACAAACCAAATCTCACATATTCTGACCTCCCCTTTCAACATACCTTACCCCATAACAGTGACCTTTATCCAGTTTGTTCTGAGATTTATACAGGACAAATCATTATGAAGTGCACAAGTGACTGATAACTCGTGTTTTCTCCCCGGGCAAACCTAAGAACCCAGTAGGAACAATTTCCTTGATTATTCTAGGACTGTGACGTTCCTCAGAACTGATGCTATAAGCTTAGCTCTTTTTGGTACTTTGATTATCTTGCATGTTATGTACTTAGGCATTTTATTATCAGAGAGCAAGGAGGAAAGAACACCATGAAATGATAGATACAAAGTGCCCTGGTTCTTAGACGTAGTTGTAAAGTGAGAGGATGTAAAATAACCCACAAAAGTCCATCTTCCTCCCTGAGGACATGCAGTATGCCAGGTTATATTCTAAACACTAAGCATTGAATGATGGGTGGTGAGTGGAGGGTATCTTTCCATTATGATGCTTACATTTTAGTGCAGAAAGAAATGTAATCATTTCCAATATTGGTGTGAGAAAACATATGGGATAGCAGGATAGAGAGCAGGTAGGATGGTAGAATTTTTTTTTTTTGATGGTATAACAGAAATGTCATGTTGGAGATGAGATGACCTTGAGATCAAGTTTGAACCATGAGAAGAAATTCACTTAAATCTACATAACTAAACAGTCATAAGAAGGTGAGAAGTGGGATTTTGACAATAGGTAACATGTTACTCTATACGCTTATTCAAAATTTAAATAAATAAAAAAAAGAAGTGGGATTTTAAAAGTAACTGGCCCACGAGTATTTTATTGAGCACATATACTTTTTCCTAAAACCTTGAACACAACCCCCAAATGCATACACATTTGCTTGTTTATAAATGATGTATAAGTTACAAATTACTTACTGCCACAGCAATGGCATATCACAACCCATGCCAACACTGGATGACTTAAAGAATCAAGCATTCATTTAGTGCATGAATATAAAAGTGAGCAACTTAATCTAGGTGTGGCTGTGCACGCTTTTAATCCTAGCCCTTAGGAAGCAAAACCAGGGAGATCTCTGTGAGACTGAAGCCACCCTGGTCTATATAGCAAGTTCCAGGCCCACCAGGACTGCACAGTGAGATCTTGCCCCAGTAAATGAATTAATAAATAAATAAATAATAAATAAATAAATAATAAATAAATAAATAAATGGGTAAATGCCTGTGAGCAACTAATCTGGTCTGTTTAAACTACAAGTTCTTTTCATCTGGTAACCCTCGCTGTCATGTCTGACAGCCCAGCTGGATGAAAGATGGTAGGTATAAAGATTAAAAGGAGGGAACTGGACTCCATGTCCCTCATACTTCTACAGGCCTGTCTCTTGGCCGTAGCAAAGGTCAGGAGAGAGAGTACAGACCTAACTATGCAAGCACTGCATCATATCACTTCTGTTCATATTTGCTCAACTTGTTGAATTGTAGATATCAGCTCAACCCAAAGCATGTCACATGACCATACTCAAGCAAGGGTCAAGGCAGGTCAGCCCAGGAAAGCAAAGCTTTGTGAGACTTATAGAAAATACCTTGGTGGCAGGGAGGTACAGTAAGTTAGATCTAATAAAAAAAAATCATCCTACTGTAGTAATATATTACTGCTCAAATATATTATACCCATACACTCACATATTGAAATGTCAAGGTGAAGTAAAAAAAAAAAAAAATGATAGATATTTTCTTTTCCTTTTTTCTTTCCTTTGGCACAGAGTCCCACAGTGTAACTCTGGCTGACCTGGAACTCACTAATAGACCAGGAGGACCTTGAACTCACAGAGATCACTGCCTCTGCCTCCCAAATGCTAGGATTAAAGGTGTGTGCTCCCACACCTGGCTATGATTGATAGAATCTTATTATGCTACTCACATAAGACACAGATTCTCCGACTCATTCTCCTAGGTATTGTTTGTTCCTCACCAGAACTTAGAGAACAACTCGCAAGCTGATCTGCTTTTAATATCATCCCTCTCTCTAATGCCAAGGATCCTTCAACCCTCTGTAATTCGAGTGGGAGTTTTAAAAGAAATAAGCCACTTTCGTTATTGTGAAGAATTTTCCCTATTGTGCAGCCCTTATATATGCAAGAACAAATCCCTCATGGAGCCTTACATCTGCAATTGCTCATGTATGTAAGATAGACCCTTCTCTGCCAAATGCTGGTTATTTGTGAGCACTCATGTAATAAGAAACACCTGTAACATACTAGCCTGTAGTAAGTCTGTAATAAGTAGAAGCTACCACATCTATCTAGCTGATAGTCTTTATCACATGGAAGCAATAACCTTTGATTCCAGATCCATTTTAGGAGAAATTAAAACAGGAATGATCCCTTCTCTACTGGGGGGAAAGAAAAATTGTGAGACGTAAGAAGGGCAAGCTTCTGAGTATGTAGATCAGCAGGCCATGCCTGGAGCAGCGCCAGCCATGTGGAGGTTTTCAGGATTACCCAATTGGTAAATACATCCTATGGGCCAACAACGATAGCTCTATGATGAAGCTGTAACCATCAGCCTCCTGAGTGGGTTCGTTTTCAAGTAAAAAGGCCAGTTAGATTGTCAACAAACCATTTCCTTTGGACTCTTCCAGAAAAATTAAAGTTGTAGGAGTCCAAGAGGAAACTATGGCATAAACCCATCACTTCTAAAACTCTCCTAAAAGGAAACTTGTCTTAGGCTGGGGCACCAGATAGTTGTGCCCCACAGAGCCGGCTCCCTCTTCGCTTTCCTAAATGATAGTATCATTTCCTTGAAAATGGTTGGTCTTTGGAAGATCACTGAAATTTATTTTAATTGATTGCTTGGAAACAACGCATATGTGAAGTGAATTAGGGTACAGTCAGGAAAATGGAAATCAAGGTGAGGAGTTGCTGAGGAAAAAGATGCGCGGTTATTAGGAGGGTAACAGAAAAAAAAAAGTAGCAAATGGAGAGAACAACTATTGGCCTTAGAACAGGAAGAACAGATGGTAGTGTTATCAGACTTGGGCCTACAGAGGAGGGCCGTGTGGAGCTTGTGCACAGATCTATAAGGTGGCGCCTTGAGGCTGGTGCTGGGAGGACAGGGAGGTTCAAACTATCTGAGCCATATGATGATGATGATGATGATGATGATGATGATGATGATGGAAATCAGAGTCAACCACAGAGACCCTCCTACCTCCTTCTTACCTCCCAGTCTCCCAAATGTGCCTCTGCTCTGAAAAACAGCCAATAAGGGAAACTGGGAAACGTAGGCCATAGAATCCCAGTTGGAGAATTAAAGAAAAGGGCACCAAGCTTGGGGCTGAACTGGACTGTCTGTAATATCTGGTACAGAAAGTACTGAAGTTCTAGCTATAAATATATAGATAATATATATAAATATATATATATATATAGTTATAGTTATAAATGAGACAACAGCTCAAAGACACTGGTTTTGTTGTTTGTTTTTGTTTGTTTGTTTGTTTTGTATCTTAAGGGCCCCTTTTATGTCTTTAAAGCATGTTTCTCCTCTTGTTCAAGATGACTTCAATGGAATGTGAGTGAGCATCAAAGGAATGGAGAGGTGTTTAATAAGCTGAAGATGCAGAGGGCATCTTTATTGTCTGCCTCTGTGTGGGTAGATTGCTGGACCTGCATCTGTGGTTTGCCTTAGCTTGAGCCAATCTCCTCCTTTCTGTACCACTTACACTCATGTTAAAACTGTAGCATACCCTAACATCCAAATGAGAGTCATTGTTCAGAGTGTTAATCTTATTCTTACTACAAAATACTTTGAGGAATTGCCCCCAGAGTGATTGCATTCAGTATTTGATGTAGGCAACTGACATCAAGATTAATTATCAGGATGGGTACAGTAACTTGTACCTATCTGAATTGTTTCATTAGATTATAATCCTAGAGGAAATATTTGCAAAAAAGAAATATTTGTTGCAACAGTAGCATGGATAAATAGCCTTTGAAGGACAACATATACTGTTGAGCATAGTTTTAAGAGGGAAAACAGCCTTTACTGGCTCTCTTCTTTGGGAAAACCCGAAGGGGTACTAATTATTTTCTTAATTAGGTTTATTTCCTGGAATCATACTTCCTAGATGCATGAACTACTGGCTTCCAAGACATTTTATCTATACCCTATTTTTCATGAGGGAAACAAACATTGTTTGTTGGAGAAATTCAAGTGTGATATTCCTGTCTCAGAGGAAACCCTGATGCTTGTCTGAACAGTGGTTGGCAGGCCAGGATTTGATGATTAATGAGGGAGCTGTCATGGGACAGTCACATTCTGAGTCTTGAAACACAAAACTAGGGGAAAGCTGTAAGTTTTCAGTAGCATGGTCCGCTTCCAGTTTAAGACTGATTAAAAAGCCAGTTTTGCTAGATTTTTGCAGGCACTTTGGTTCCATTTCCAAACTCATCTTCTGCTAATGGGAGAACTCACTCTGTAAGGTCATTTGGTCAGTCTGGGGTCTTCTGTGTTAATACCATCTATGGAGATGTGATATATGCTATGTAATCTACAAAAACTTCCCTAAGCCAAGAAATCCTTAGTCTTACCCCGAGGCAAGGGACAAAACAAGATTACAAACTAGGCATAGGCGCACACACCTTTAATCCCAGAATTTGGAAGATAGAAGCAGGTGGATCTCTGTGAGTTCTAGGCCAGCCTGCTCCACATAGTGAGTTCCAGAACAGCCAGAGTTATATAGTGCGACTCTGTCTCAAAAATAAATAAATAAATAAGAACAAGGTTACATATTGAATAAAATTATCCTCAAAACAGACAGAAAAACAACTCTATATTTTGAACATATTTTTAGGGAGCAGATACACATAGCCTCCTAGCAGGAGAGGTCTCTTCTCTGAAACTAGAGATCTGAGATATTCAAGATTTCTCAGACCTGATTATGTATTTCAGATATTTTTGTTTAAGGCAAAACAATTTGCTTTTGACTTTTCACTCAAATTTTATCCAAAAAATAAAAATTAAAATATTGTAATTATATTTTCATACCAGAAATAAAAGAAAAAAGAAGAAATAAAATTTTAAAAGGTCTTGATAATTTATGGGAAACAAAACTTAAAGAAAGTAAGGTTGAGGGTGAAGCTAAGCCAGTTTGGGAGTTAATCAAAAGCTTAATAACAGCCCTTTGTCTTAATCATATCCATTCCTCTCTGTCTCCCCAGCCCTTTCCCCACTGTTGAACCCTTGTGTGTCTGGCTGACTGCAGGGCCTTCTCCTTTGGAGCTGTGCAATGTTCTAAAACTACCCCTTCCTGTCGTCACTTGTCTCAGTAACCAAACTCTCTTCAGTGGCCTCCACAAAAAAAATCAATGAGTGCATGGTCATCCTGGAGTGTAAGTGATGGTGTTTGTGATAGATGAAAAGTACAGCTTGGCTTGTACACGTAGAGAGAGGTCTGACTCTGGTATGGCCAGGGACAAGACATATATGCAGACACACAGGCAGATGTGGAGATGAACTGAAGTGTAACTTGGTCTCTACTGATCCTTATGTTTTCATCCAGAGTGTGGGAAAAGAATATCTTCTACCAAAGCCCTGGGGAATGCTGGCTGAAATCTCCCTCACCCAGAATTTAGCCAAAGTCTGGAGGGTCCTATTTCTACAGCTTGTGGGTCCATTAGACAAAAGAGGTCAAGTGCCTGGTGGAGAGTTGCTCCATAAGTGTTTGTGTTTGCTTCTCTTCAGCTGGGGCCAGCTTTAAGAGAGGGCCCCTCAGGTCTCTCTCAGGCATGTGCTCCCACAGCCTGTGGATAGGGACACCTTCAATTCCTATTACAATCATACCAAGTAGGTACTATTATTATCTCCATATGCCAAAAATAGAAACTGAGGCAGAGATAATTTAACTACTTTGCCCAAAACTCACACAACCGTGAAGTAGGTTCGGACCCAGGAAGTCAACTGTGGTCCTTTGCTGTGAGATAATACACTGGTTTAATAAAACACTGATCGGCCAGTAGCCAGGCAGGAAGTATAAGCTGGATAAGCAGACGAGGAAAATTCTGGGAAGAAGGCTGAGTCAGGAGACACCAGCCCGCTGTCCAGGGAACAGCATGTAATGGCACACAGGTAAAGCCACGGAACATGTGGTGACATATAGATTAACAGAAATGGGCTAAGTTTAAGTGTAAGAGCTAGTCAGTAGTTAGCCTGAGCTAATGGCCGAGCAGTTATAAATAATATTAAGCTTCTGTGTGATTATTTTATAAGCAGGCCACGGGACTTCAGGGCCTAAACAGGACCGTAGAAACTTCTAGCTACAGTCCTTATTTCTTTTGTTTTGTTTTTTGTTTTTGTTTTTTTTGTTTTTTCGAGACAGGGTTTCTCTGTGTAGCTTTGGTGCCTGTCCTGGATCTCGCTCTGTAGACCAGGCTGGCCTCGAATTCACAGAGATCCGCCTGCCTCTGCCTCCTGAGTGCTGGGATTAAAGGCGTGTGCCACCACCGCCCAGCCTAGTTATTTCTTTAACCCTCACTGTGCCATCCTACCTCTGTCAGGCTTGCGTGTGTTCTTCTGCCATGGGAAAAGGTAGTTCTCTTGACAGAGATGGAGCAGTGAGCCTTGGGACCTGTCCTTCCTTGGAGGCACACCTTTCCCTTTCCGTGGCTCTTATCAGTGCCAGCTTTGCCCAGCTGGCTCATTTCTCCATTTCATTCCAATCAATCAACCACATTTGGAAGTTCAAACTAACCCTTGCGTCATCAGCACAACAGTGCTTATGTTTCTGAGCCAAAGGCCATCTCAGTGTGGCAAGGGAGTGACTTTGTATAATTACCGCCATCTGTTGGAAGACCAGGACAACCATCACACAAATCTGTGGAGTAGCAAGCACCCCTGGAGCTGGCAAGAGGTTGTTTTTACTACAGTAAGCAACAGCCCTGCTTCAGAGGCTCCTAGTGACTTAGTCTGGGGACCAATGGAAGCACATGAGGCATAAAAACAATCCCCAGGGGGCTTCCCCAGGGTTTTTCTCTGGCTATACTAAGTGATAACTAGTCCCACGGGAATCTGCATTTTAAACAGGAAGCTTGTTAACCTAAATAAATCTCTAATTAGTGGGATTTAAAACAGTGTGTCAAGAATGATGAAAAGGAATTTCATGAAGGGTGAACGTATTTTTGCTCTGTGAGGTCTTCTGAAGGTCCCTTCACAAAGTAATGAGTGTGCTTCTCTAGATGAGTACAATTAAAACATCTCCATTTAAAAAAAAAATTGAACTACACAACAGCTCTGAGCAATGCTATAATTGTCTCCTTTCAAAGATGAGGGGAGTACAATGGAGTGTTCATTGCCCTGGGTGCCTGATACTATGCCCACTGCTTTGTATATAGCTCTGTAGACCTCTGAGAGATGGTCCAGCATCTGAATGTGTATGTCCCAAGACCTACCAGCTCGGAAGGGTCAGTCTGGACTTGAACACCATTCAGATTGCCGCTAAGCTCAAGATTTTTCTCAGACGTTCATGATGAAGGTGACTCCAGGAAATCCCCCTGTCCTAACACAGCCTGGAAGAGGTGTGGAAACAAAGACAATTACTGAACACGTTCTATGACAGGAATTCAACATATGTTACATAAAGCTTGTTCCTACAGCTCTTTAAAGTGGATCGTGTCTCCCTGTGCTGCATATAAAAACATTGGTGTGTCACAGTCAGGATTTAAACGAGTCTTTCAGCTCCACAGCTTGCATTCTTTCCACAGTCCTTCAGGCCACTCTGAAAGCTGGCTCCCTGGAGCTCTTAACAGTTCCCCTGTGCATGTACAGGGTGACAGGGCTCTTTACTGCAGGCTGCTCTCTCTTTCTCTTCCTTCTTAGGGCTAACCGTTCCGTTCTGCTTTCCTTTTTTTACAGGTCAGCATTTCCACTGTGGGCTATGGAGACATGTACCCAGAGACCCACCTGGGCAGGCTTTTTGCCTTCCTCTGCATCGCTTTCGGGATTATTCTCAATGGGATGCCCATTTCCATCCTCTACAACAAGTTCTCTGATTACTACAGCAAGCTCAAAGCCTACGAGTACACCGCCATCCGTAGGGAGCGGGGAAAGGTGAACTTTATGAAGAGAGCCACCAAGAAGATGGCTGAATGTTTATCTGGAAGCAACACACAGCCCACCACAAGGCATGAGAATTAATACTTCATTAGGACCCAAGGCTGCTAGACCCCAAGAACTTCAAAGCTTCATTGCCTCTTTTAAAATTATGGTCCCCTCTGGCAGCTAAGGGGCATGTGAAGCGGGCACACTCAAAGAGTGTTCGGTTCAAAGTTGTAACTCTAGGAATGCTCATTTGGGTGCAAACTCAAAATGCCTCACATTGCTCTTTAACTGGATTGTGTTTATGTATGACGTCGGTACTGGAAATGGCTCCAAGGGAGCAAAATCTTAGCTATCTCTTTTAGGTTCTCAGGGCATCCAGCTCAATATGTATTTTTAGACTTGAAGTGACTGGAGATGAGGTTTCCTAGTTCAAAGAAGGAGGAGGGACTCTTAATTTTCCAGAGAATGGAGTGTTACAGCAGGTGCTGTGTAAGCTTTGGAGTCAGACCAACCTCTCAGTCAGGATCCCTGATCTACCAGCTCGGAGATTTATGGGAACTTACTTCAACCCTCTGAGCCTCGGTCTCTTTCACTGTGAGATGTACAAAGTCACACTTACCTCTTAATCTGAGTATTGGGATTGGAGATAACACTTGTACGTGCTCAATATGTGACGGCTGTTCAAATTGTCTGAGTGGTACTGCCTAATTATGTGCTCCACCAGTGGTTCACAACCAAAGGCAATTTTTGTCCCCCAGGTCACGTTTGGAGATGTTCTTGATTGTCACTCTAGTGACAGAGGACAAGGCAGGTTCCCAGCACCTGGTAGATTAGAGGCATGGGATGCTACAGGTCTGCACAGGGCAGACCCTTTCACTACAAATTACTAGATGTCAGTGAGGCCAATGCTGAGGAACCTCTGTCTAGAATTACTATGGGAACCCAAACTTGGTCCATGAAATGTGCCTGTAATTGTGAATTTCTTCCTCCCTTGAAAGGAGCGCCCCCCGCCCCCATCCTCGTTCATAACTCAGACTTCCATCTTCCATTCTGTTTTCCAGAAAAGGGGTGGAGTAGCAAACCTGCCTTTTCAACAATTACTATGTGATAAACACTGAAGGAAGGACCTCTCCAGACTGAGGGTTGGCCATCAGTGCCCTCGGGTCATCTCTTTCCTTGAGATCATTCTTTTTGTTTGTTTGTTTTTGTTTTTGTTTTTTTGAGACAGGGTTTCTCTGTGTAGTTTTGGTGCCTATCCTGGATCTTGCTCTGTAGACCAGGCTGGCCTCGAACTCACAGAGATCGGCCTGGCTCTGCCTTCCGAGTGCTGGGATTAAAGGTGTGCACCACCACTGCCCAGCAAGATCATTCTTTTTCATTCCTTTCTGGGTCCACAGGGCTACTGTAACTCCAAGTTTTGAAATGGAAGGCTCATTTGGATAGAGCACACAGAGATTTTCCCCTGTCTTCTCAGAGTATGACTGTTCTGTCTTGATCATAAATAAGAGTAATTAACTGTTATTTTGACAGTGGCAACTGCTAGGGACTGTACATACAGTTTGTAACTACATATAACCCTCAATACATCCCTAAACTAGATGCTGTGTTTTTTCTATTTAACAAGAAATGGAGGCTTAGAGAGGTTAAATGATCCAGGTACATTCACCTAGCCACTAAAATATTGTGATTGGTCTTTATGCCTATGTTCACCTGATGCACAAGACTCTGTTGAAGTCTAAATATATGGCTTTCATACACTATAACGTAGTGTCTGAAGGGTGGACAAAAGTGCACTGTTCTAAGATTACTACATCTAGGAGGTCAAGACATCTGTTCTGGTTAATTCTGTCAACTTGACACAACCTAGAATCACTTGTGAGATTGCTCAGATCAGAGTGGTCTGTGACCATGGCTGTGTCTGTGACAGGCTATCTTAATCGATGATTGCAGGGAATCTTGGTCCAGTAAGTAAGTACTGGCACTTACAGATGACTATTGTTTGAGAGCCTCACCCACTGTGGGCGACATCATCCCTAGCAGGTGGGTCTAGGCTATAGAAGAAAGCTAGAACATGATCCAGGGAACAAGCCAGAGAGTAAGCCAGCAAGCATCATTCCCCACATGGTTTCTGCTCCAAGCTCCTGCCTGGATTTCTCCCGAGGATGAATTTCAACCTGGAAAAGTAAGATGAAATCTACCCTTCCCTCTTATGTTGTTTTTGGCCATGATGTTTCACTGCAGTGGCCAATTAGAAGTGTTTTGCAGGGCTGTAACAGAATACTGTGGGCTGAGCAATACATAAAAATATGTATGTTTATTTCCCTCAGCTCTGCAGGTTAGAAGTCCAAGATCAAGACACAGGCAGGTTGGGTTGTGGGTCAAGATGATGCCTCCTTGGTGCATCTTAGGACTGTATCCTAACATGGCAAAAGACAAGCTCATTGATCACTGCTGCCAAGCATCTTATGAAGGCCTTGAGTCCATCACTCATGAAGGAGCAGCCTCATGGCTTCCTCAGCCCTAAACACCTCAGCTCCTAATACTGCTACACTGACAATATACCGGACTCACAGAGGGAGCTGTTCAAACCAAAGCATGGGGTAAACTTGAATTTTAGCCGAGCAACCATTTTTAATGGAAATATATCCCAAATATTGCATAGTATATACTCCTAACATTCAACTTTAACTGCAAGTTGGGCATTTTCCTTTGCTAAATCTGGCAGTCCTGTACTGTTGTTTTTCAGAGGCAAAATTTCTTCATGTAGTCACGCCCATGTCCTAAGACTACACCCAAAGAACACACCCTTCTGCCAGGGAATCATCTCTTCTTTCTCGCCAACTAAAAAGAGGAGGGCTTTTGAATCAGTCTCTGCCAGAAGTAATCCTGTGAGCCGAGTCAGCTCATATATCCACCTAACACAATGGATAAGGCAGCCGCCCTGAGACAGGAGTAGGGGTGCATGGGGGCGGGGGGTGGATGGGGGGTGCTAATGACAAAGCACCTGGGATTTTCCAGGTCCCTGGGATCTAGTCAATAGCAACAGACCTCCTCCCAGTCTCACTGGCCACATCTGTTCAGACAGCTGTGCACTGCCTCCCCCAGGGAGTAAGAATGACAGGCAGAATGAATTTAACCCAGACACAAAAAGAACATTTTGTGAGCAGCGTCACTGTGCACCAGTCACAGGAACATTATTTTATTTAATACTTGGGAGGCTTTACAGAGGTTTCATTGGTCACTCACAAAAGCTTACACTGAGCTTGCTCTGGATTTTAAAGCTGATGTTGCAATATATTACACAAAATTGAACCATATGATGTTAACATTTTCATCAAACATGACTGAATATTGGCAATTTCATCTGGCATGACCTAATAGTTATGTGGTAACAATTTTCCTCAACTTGTTCTCACATTGTTAACATGGAAATAATAGTGGTATTTCCCTCCGGATTGTGATTGCTGTTAAATGATATTGTGCCCATTTCAAACTTTAGCACTCTGGCACATGTTATATAGTAAATAAAGGTGGGCCTTCCGCTTTCTCCTCATCATCATCAACAACATCATTTCTACTCTCTTGCTACACAAGAAAACGGCACAAACTCAGCCAATGCCTTCTGTCATCAAGGAGAGGAGCTGTGCTCTGTGGGGCTCAGTGATTGACCTAACTCAGACAACAGAGAATGGGGAAAAAAGGGGTTGACACACAGACACGTGCACAGAACCCTGGGATCGGGTAGGCCAGGCCCTCTGATGGAGGCACAGTAACCCAGAAACTCAGCACATTTCTCTTATACATCTGAATTAGGGTGACGGGTTTGATGTCTACGGCTGAATGAGGAGGCAGATCTACTGTGCACAGTGGAACAAGGAGGTGGCCGGTTTAGCTAGTCTCAGTAGAAGGATTAGGAGAGAGCAGTCTCAGGCTCTATATGTTCAGGGGGAAGCTGCAGTGGAAGCTTTTTGTACACGCTGTCGACATTCACACAAAGACCAGGGAAAGGCTTGACCGTTCATTCTGGTGGGTCTGAGACATTGGGGTCCATGGTGGGGCCATGCACACGCACATGTCAAACAACACACATTTCACTTAGGACTCCCCTACTCCCCAGAGACAGGCTCTAGAGCAGTGGTTCTCACCCTTCCTAACACTGTGACCCTTTAATACAGTTAGTTCCTCATGTTGTGGTGACCCCCCCCAATCATAAAATTATTTTCATTACTAATTCATTTTGTGATTTTGTAATTTTGCCACCGTTGTGAATCATAACGTAAATATCTGATATGCAGGCTATCTGATGTGCAGACCCCCAAAGGGGTCACGACCAACAAGTTGAAAATAGCTGCTCTAGATCATTCACCATCCTGGGCTGTGCCCAAGGTCCCAGGCCAGTGTATTCCAGAACTTTCTGTAGAGATGAAGACACAGAGCTGTGCCGCATACAGTGACCACTAGCTAATTCACAGCGGCTGCCCCCGTTCTACCTCAAGAGAAAAAAAATAACATGTTTGCAAGAAACTTTTCTTCAAGTTAAAGGAGACTTTCGTTTATCACTGACAAAAGCAAACCAATAACAACAAAACAATGCTATTCTAAAGATTTTAGATCAAGGAAAATGGATTGAAATACTATTGGCCTCTAATTAGTCTTATCACTAGAAACCAAGAGTCAAATATCAGGGTAATAACCTGAAAGATCTAAGAAGCAGAGCAGCAGCCTCTAGAGACTTCTTACCTCTACAAATCCTCAGATGGAAAGAGGGCCCGAGATCCTATCTCCACCCACCTTATATTTCTATCTCCATCTCCCGATTGTGCTGGGACTAAAGGCATAAGCCTCCCAAGTGCTGGGATCAAAGGTGTGAGCCATCACCACCTGCCTCTATGGTTAACTAGTGGCTAGCTCCATCTTCTGATCTCCAGGCAAGCTTTGTCAGAACACACAAAAATATCACACAACAGACATGTGCAGCCCAGAACAAGATGACTGTGGTACCTATAGCCCAGTGTTCCTCTCTCTTCCTGTTCTCTGGTGACATCTCTGATATTCTGTCACGAGTCCTAAACGGTCTTATAATAAAAACCCAGCCAGATATTGGGGCAAATGCTGAAAGATCAGAGGAAACAAGCCACAGCCACTTCTCACCTCGCCAGCTACTAAGCCGAAAAGAGAAGACCCTGCCTCCACGAATCCTCAGACTGAATACCTCTGGGTCCTCAGCCGAAAGGGGCTGACTTCTGTCTCCTGCCTTATATTCCTTTCTCTGCCCAGCTGTATCACTTCCCGTCTCAACCTTCCTAGTGCTAGGATTAAAGGCGTGTGACTCCCAAGTACTGGGATTAAAGGTGTGTGCCACCACTGCCTGGCTGTTTCTCTTTTAAAGTGGATTAATCTCATGTAGTCCAGGGTGGCTTTGAACTCACAGATATCCAGATGGATCTCTGCCTCCTGAGTGCTAGGATTAAATAAAGGTGTGTGCCACCACTGCCTGACCTCTGTGGCTAACTCTGTGGCTGGCTCTGTCCTCTGATCTTCAGGCAAATTTTATCAGAGTACAACAAAATATCACCACAATATTATTTACTCTTTCCTGCCTAGCTGTGTGGCCACAGAGGTCTTTCTCCAAATCTGAATAGCCAGATTCCAAGCCCTCTGCCAGGATATCAGAGAGGAGAGGAGAGAAGCTGAGTTCCCACAGCCATGGGTCAGCTTACTAACCCCTGTGTTTGGTAATAGCATTCACGGGTTCCCTGCAAACCCTATTCCTCCTACTGTCTTCAGGCTAGGGAAAGAAGTGTTTCCTCACTGTTGCTTGTTCCCTAGTTTCTCACTACTCTTGCTTGGTCCCTTCATCTTGACCTAACCTCTGTAAAGAGAATGTTTATTAAAATTTCCAGCTGAAATCCTAGTTGATGTACCTAGTGCATTTGAAGAAAAATAGTTTGTATTCCCCAAATTGCCAGCAAAACAACATATGGTTGAGGGTTTTGTTTTGTTTTTGTTTTGTTTGTTTGTTTTTTGACAATTATGTCTCCCAGGTTATCACTCCAGGCAACGAAACCCAGTCCTCAATTTAGAGATCAAGAGGTATATCTAGTTCCCAGATGATTGATAGAACAGGGTGCTAAATGATTTAGCTCTCCTGTCAATGGCATCCAGCTCTGCCCTCTGCAGAGCACTTTTTTCAATTATTTAATCGGTTGGGTTCACTTCGTCAAAGCCCATTCCACACATACAAATAGAGTTTCATGAATATATGATAGGAATACGACCAGCTGGAATATTTGCAACTAGGAACAGAAACTCTGGTCCCCTTAGAGGTCATCAGGAAATATTCCTGGCCAGGCTCCTACCTACCTGTGTTTGCCTTGTTTTGCAGGCAATACCATGGCAGACAAATGCCAGTGGAGGTACTTGTTTTGCATGTTGCCCTTTCCCTAATCCAGGTTGGACATTGTTAACCAGTTGTATTACTCTTCCAGAAAGCTTTCATGAGCTGTCTAGCAACTAAAACTAACTTGTCTCAGGATGTATTTGCTCTCTGACATATTCTCAGACGTTAAAAGGTAGGAAAATGGACTAGAAATAAGTCTATTGTCTCCTAGTGCCCTGCTCCTTTTTTGCACGATTTTCTTATTAATTCAGAAAAACTGTATGTATTACACTCATGCTATCCTTCTTCTCTGTAAGTTTTAGAAAATGACCACCAGTTTCCATCATAGTAGGGGGATTATGGCTTTCCTTCTTGGGGGTTAATTGATATATGAAAGTATCTGACACAGTATCTATCCTATCCAAGCTGGATATGGTAACACATGCCTATAATCTCAGCACTCAGGAGGCTAACACAGAAGACTCAGGAGTTTAAGTTAGTCTGAGATATATAAAAAGACTCTGTGTGTGTGTGTGTGTGTGTGTGTGTGTGTGTGTGTGTAGTCCAGTTCATCATAATTCTTTTTTTAATTTTTATTTTTAGTGTTAAGAAATGTTTTATTCATTTTACATACCAACCACAGATCCCTGTCTCTTCCCTCCTCCTGCCCCTCAGTCTTCCCCCTCCAACCCACCCCCCATTCCCATCTCCTCCAAGGCAAGGTCTCCCACAGCGGGTCAGCAGAGCCTGCTACATTCAGTTGAGGCAGGTCCAAGCCCCTGCTGCATGAGGTGTCCCACCATAGGCACTGGGCTTCATAAAGCCCACCCATGAACCAGGGATGGATCCCAATCCCACTGCCTGGGAGCTCCCTAACCAGTTCAAGCTAAACAATTATCTCGCCTATCCAGAGGACCTAGTCTAGTCCCATGGAGGTTCCATCATAATCTCCATGTCCCTTGCTCATAGAATCCCTCCTCTCTCTCATCGATTGGACTCCTGGAGCTCGTCCTGGCGCCTGGCTGTGGATCTCTGCATCTGCTTCTATCAGTTACTAGATGAAGGCTCTATGATGACAGTTAGGGTATTCACTAATCTGATTACTGGAATAGGCCAGTTCAGGCACCCTCTCAACTATTGCTAGTAGTCTAAGGTGGGGGTCATCCTATGGATTCCTGGGAACTTCCCTAGCACCCTGTTTCTTCCTATTCCCATGATGTCTTCATTTATCATGGTATCTCTTTTGCTGTGGGATGTATGGCAAATGTGTTGCTGATTAATCAATAAAACACTGATTGGCCGTTGGCTAGGCAGGAAGTATAGGCGGGGCAAGGAGGAGAATAAAGCTGGGAAGTGGAAGGCTGAGTCAGAGAGACACTGCCAGCCGCCACGATGAGAAACAGCTTGTGAAGATGCCGGTAAGCCACGAGTCACGTGGCAAGGTATAGATTTATAGAAGTGGATTAATTTAAGCTATAAGAACAGTTAGCAAGAAGCCTGCCACGGCCATACAGTTTGAAAGCAACATAAGTCTCTGTGTTTACTTGGTCGGGTCTGAGAGGTTGTGGGACTGGCAGGTGAAAGAGATTTGCCCTGACTGTGGGCCAGGCAGGGAAACTCTAGCAACACTCTTTCCTTGCTCTTCCACTCTGTCCCTGTTCCAGCTCCAACCTCCTGTTCCCCTATGTCCCCATCCCCCATCTCATTACCCCCCTTCACCCCCAGTTTGCTCATTTAGATCTCATCTATTTCTCCTTTGCTGGGCGATCTATGCGTCCCTCTTAAGGTCCTCCTTATTAGCTAGCTTCTCTGGAGCTGTGGGTTGTAGTCTGGTTATCCTTTGCTTTACATCTAGTATCCACTTATGAGTGAATACATATGATGTTTGTCCTTCTGAGTCTGGGTTACCTCACTCAGGATGATATTTTCTAGTTCTATCCATTTGCCTACAAATTTCATGACATCATTGTTTTTTACTGCTGAGTAGTACTCCATTGTGTATATGTGCCACATTTTCTTTATCCATTCTTTGGTTGAGGGGCATCTAGGTTGTTTCCAGGTTCTGGCTATTACAAATAATGCTGCTATAAACATAGCTGAGCATATGTTCTTGTGGTATGATTGAGCATTCCCTGGGTATATGCTTAAGAGTGGTATAGCTGGGTCTTGAGGTAAATTGATTTCTAATTGTTTTTTTTAAAAGCAAGATCTCAGTGAGGCCCTCTACCCAGAGTGTGACCATCTATGGCCACCACACTCCACAGTCGCTAGGCCAATCACAGATATTTCAACTCTTGTAGTAGATAGCTGTTCTGTCTATGACCTTGAAGCACCGCCCCTAGAGATGTAGCATGTAACTGTCCTACCTACCTATGACTTTGAAGTACCTGCCCCTGGGGCATAGCTCGGGGATACCCTTAAGACCTGGGACTCACAGATGTTCTCTTGTCTACCTTGTGAACTTGGATGCTGAGCTGGACCCAGGCAGGAAGAACAGTGTTGGACTGTACCTTGGACTTCCAGGACCCTATGATAAATCTCCCATGCTGTAGTGAGTCTTCCTCCCTAATAAATTCCTTTACCCTTTAAGCAGACTCCGTGGATTTCTCATAATAAACTCTGGAATATGTGTATGAAGGGTGATGTTTCCCTGTCACTGTCAAGTGATATGTGGCCAAGTGGCCTGCTTTAGTCCAGCAAATGTGAGCAAAAACCGTGTATTACTTCTCACAGAAGAATTGAAGTGCTGTGTCCCTATTCCTGTCCTCCTTTTCTAGTGGAGGGTTTGGTTCATTTCCATTTTTTGACAGGGTCTCCTGTAACCTAGGCTGACCTCAAACTTGCTATGGAACTAAAGATGATCTTAAAATCCTGATCCTCCTGCCTTCATTTTCTGAAGGCTAGGATTATAGGTATTGCCACCATGTCCAATTTTATGTGGCACTGGGGATCTGATCTGTGCAGTCAGAAGAATGATATGTAATAGCCATGTTTCTGGTTTTGAGTTAGTATTAAGTATATGACAATCAGAAATGAAGGAATAAATAACAAGTGATAAAGAGATAGATAGAGATAGAGATAGAGTGAGTGAGTGAGTGAGTGAGTGAGTGAGTGAGTCTTAGTGTTCTATTGCTGTGTAGAGACACTATGACCATGGCAACTCTTATGAAAGAAAGTGTTTGTTGGGGGCTTGCTTACAGAGGTTTAGTCCATTGTCCTCATGACAGGAAGCATGGCAGCACACAGGCAGATATGGTAGCTGAGACTTCTACATCTATATCTGCAGGCAGCAGGAAGAAAGAGCCACTGGGCCTGGCTTGAGCATTTGAAGCTCAAAAGCCCACCCCCAGTGACATACTTTCTCCAAGGCCACACCTCCTAATCCCTGTCAAGTAACACCACTCCCTAATGACCAAGCATTCAATTAGATGAGCCTGTGGGGGCCATTGTTACTCAAACCACCGCAGATAGATAGACACAACATGTAACAAAGCATCATCAAATTAAGAGTTTACAACATCCAACAGAAATGACTAGAGCAGCCTGACTGAGAGAAAAAAAATCAAAGGTAACAGTGAATCAAAGGCTCAAAACATCAGCAGAAATCAACTGCAGAAGCTGAGGCTGTCAGCTGGGCCCCTGAGTGAGTTCTTCAGCTCTGCATGAGCTTTCCACTCCCTATTCCCACTGCAAGCATTTTTATGCCATGGTAATGATGGTAACCTGTGTGAGAAATGGTTTACCTTCCAGGAAACAATATTTGTATTAACCTTCTCTGCTTGCTGGTTTTTCATCTCCCTATTACACAGCCAGAGACCCAGCCTGCCCGGCACAGGGGTTTTAGAAGGAACAAAAGAGGTCCTTCTGTGTTTCAAGAGTCCACTTTCAACAAGCTATAGCACATGACAATTTACCAATATAATTTACACTAAAGGATCAAACCCAGGGCTCACTGGAATGCTAACCAAGTACTCTACTAAATGAGCCACATCTCCAGCTCCTTATCTAGGTTTTGTGAGTGTGAGAGCAGAAGCCATGATGGAACAGCCATCAGCAGAGAGCTCTGAGGACCAAGGATGAATAGAACCCCAGGCTGACCTCTGTTAGACATGCAGTGTAAATGAGAAACCTATCCAGCTTGGAAGTCATTTCTTGCTGCAGTGGTAGCCTAAACCATCTTGATGGGCCCTCCACTCTGCATCTTGATACATCTTGATGTTGTCTCCGTACATCCAGGGTAACAGAAACTTCTCTGTGTCACAACAGAGAAATGAACCGATGTACTTCTGTGTTCTGTACGTGCCTGTTCCCCAATTCTTAGTCTCTTACATAGTGCTAGATGATAATGCTGCTTAAAAGGTTGCTGGGATGCTACACACATGAGTTCTAACCATTATGGTTGCCTAAACAAGACCTGCACAATGACTACACTGATCAACATGCCAATGAGATGGAAGAAATTTCACAAAGCCCCACCCCTAGATGAAAAACTCCAGGCACTCAGTAGCTGCCAAGGGAGGGAAAATCTATATTATCTAGAAATGAACCTCCTGCTAGTTTATCCAATCCCAGTGTTTGGCCCTGAACACATCTATTTATGAGCAAAACTATATGGTAAGGTGTCCAGTGCCCATCATATAACAAGCATTTTTCTAGGTTGCCCGCCAGTGAGTACATTTAACAACACATAGAGCATACAGTAAGCATCCAGGTTCATGGCCATTATCATTCTCATGTATCATTGGCATTGCTATGATGCAGTTCTTCAAACAGCTCGGTGAAGAAGATGCTGTTATCTCCAATTGGCAGAAGTGGATACTAAGGCACTAAGGCACAAAGAAGTTACATAACAAGAAGCAAAAATATGCACCAAGGCAAAAATATGCACTAAGTGTGACCTAAATCCAACTCATCATTTTCATACTGCCTCTAGAGCAGCTCAACAAATACTACCAGAATCTGGTAGTTCAACATGAAACATCGCAACTGGTCCCCTGGTTCTACCACCTACAGCTGTTTGGGGTCAATTTATTGAGAAGGGAGAAAAAATCGGGTTCTCCTAGAGCAACATCTCTTGAAAATTAAACTTGGCATTCAAGAAGAGAGTTATGTTTTTTGTACCCACTTCATGATTCAGCACTGAGGAGTTTCTCCTTCTTCCTCCATTTTCTCCAAGGTCTCCAAGCTCACCCGTCAATTATTTCACAAGTAGCATGGGACAAGGAGCTAGCGCCAAGTTTCCTGGCCCGATTCATCCCCTAGAGATACAGAATCCAAACAAAGGGAGGCAGAGAATCCAGATGCGATGGACGCATCACCTGACCTCCACACATCCCAGTTTCCTCCAGGCCATTTATTTCATTAAAGTGCAGATGCTCAAGGGAAACTCAGGAGAGGGGACAATCTCTTTTTTTCCTATGCCTTGGAAATTAAAATTCTTTCCAAAACATAATTTCCTTTGTTCTTGGAGAAAGCTAAGGAGAGGGAAAAAGGGGTCAGAGGAGTGTAAAGAATCAAATGAGAAGCAGAGAGGCCAAGAGGGAGGACAGAATAAAAAAAGATACATAGATGAGGGAAAGAGTGAGAGATTAAGATGAGGAAGGAGGAAAAGGAACAGAGTAGTGCTGAAATGGACCCTCCGTCTTCATCCATCAGCACTCTATGCAAATTTCATCCGCTTTCAACAGTTCAGTTAGTCCATGTTGCAATCACCAATACATTGTCAAAGATATTTTATGTAATTTCTTCCTCAGACCCTCATAAGCCCCCAGAAAAGCCTCGAACTCAATGTATACAAATGTAATTTATATCTGCAGTACATCTTGAGATGGCACAGAGTAGTGAGAAGTCCAGTTGGCCTGTGTTTAAAATGCAATCTTAGCACTTGGTTGTTACACAACAAATTCTTCCTGATAACCATGCAAGTGCCAAGCCTTGGACTGGCACTGGGTTATGGTGAACAAAATTCTCTGCCTTCACAGAGTTTTTATCCTAGAGGAATAAATATTAAGGGAAATGTGTGGCATATTAGTAATAAGCACCATAGCAAAAAGAAATAACAAGTTGGGGTAGATCATAAGTTTTAATGAGATAATTAGGGTGGGCTTCTCTGTGAAGGATGACTGGAAGAAGAGGAACTGTCTTAGTTAGGGTTTTATTGCTATAAAGGGACACCGTGACCATGGCAACTCTTATAAAGAAAACATTTAATTGGGGCTGGCACAGTTTCAGGAGTTTAGTCTATTACTGTCATGGCAGGAAGGATGGCAGCATACAGGCAGACATGGTGCTGGAGAAGGAGCTGAGAGTTCTACATTTTGATCCACAGGCAGCAGAAGGAGACTGTGTGCCACGTTGGGTGTCGCTTGAGCATATGAGACCTCAAAGCCTGCCCCCACGGTGACACACTTCTTCCAACAAGACCACAACTACTCCAACAAGTCCACACCTTCTAATAGTGCCTCTCCCTATCAGCCAAACACACGAATCCATGGGGGCCACACATCTTCAAACCACCATAGGAACTAACCCTGCAGATGCAGGCAAGAGAAAATACCAAGGGCAAATACCCGATGGAGGGCATGAACATGCCCGGCCAGAGAGCAACCCCTGGAAAGGAAGGTTTGCAGCCAGTTACGCTTCATGAGTCATAATCCCAGCACATCTGTGGCTAAGGCAGGAGGAGGGCCATGAGTTCCAGGCCAGTCAGTTCCATGACAAAACCCTGCCCCCACCTCTCCAAAGAGATTTGTTCCATCCAGGCGTGACCTCATGGCCCCAGTATATCCAGGAGCAATGCAAGGGTGTGGGAAAGTTTAAAAAAGTCATCCTGGTACACTCAGAATTATTGAAGTTCGGAGGTTGCAAGGAATGAACTGGAAGAAACAAAAGGGATGATCAAACACCAGGACTTTTGAAACTGACTTGATTGGTTATTGTCCCTGAATGATACAATCTAGAGTCGGACTGAGAATGAGCATCTAAAATAAGGTAAAAGACGAAACCATCAACAATGAGGTTGGAGATAACAGGTATTGCAACTACATCTTGGTAGACTCGACAATCCCCAAGTATTACAGAGGACTGGTGCTGGTGAGGGTCACAAAGAGCCAGCTCATACTCTACAAGGAACTAGAGGGAGGATGTGGGGGTCAGTAGATGACTGAGACTTGGAGGGAGAATCTGATAACTTGCCTTTCAGCTTGGCTTGGAACTGTTAGGAAAGACAGACACAGAAGGATCTGGAAGCAATGACAAGGAGTTAGGAAGATGCCTACTTTACTCCAGGATGAGTAGGTAGGAACCTCTGGATAAAATACCATAATTACCAGAGAGGACTACAAGATACAGGAAAGAAAGGGTCACTGTGGTAATATTTTATTTTATGTTAATAAATAAAGTTTGCCTGGAGATCAGAGGAAATAGCAAGCTGTTTTAAGTAAAAACAAAAGTTAGGCAGTGTTAGCACACACCCTTAATCCCAATCACTTACCAGGCCGGGTCTCTGTATGTTCAAGGCCATACTAAGGAACAGAGCCAAGCACTGTGACACATGCCTTTAATCCCAGTTATCAACCATAGAGACCTGGAGATCTGTACAGACAGGCAGTGGACAAGGAAGTGAGGTATCTGGGCTAAGAGCCAATGAGAGGGCAGAATAGTAAGGCACTAAAAGCCTGTGTAGACAGGAAGTCGTGGCATTTTGGAAGCTGCAGAGCTGGTGAGGTAAGGTTGGTTGGTGGCTCTCACTATTTCCCTGATCTCTAAGGCTTTCACCCCTGTATTTGGCTCCATGTTTCTTATTTAATAAGACTGCTTAGAAATTCAGCTACAGGTCACAGTGGGGAGCCAGAAAGAGTTAGAGCCATTGGCATTTCACTAGGGAACACACCAGGTATCTGTAGCACAAATCTTAAAGGGTCTTATTAATAAAAAAAAATCTCAGGAGCCACATATTGGGGTGAACGCTGAAAGAACAGAGAAACAGAACAAGCCACAGCTAACCTCACCTCGTCACTTCCTCAGCTGATCCTGTTTCCTCAAACTGGAAGCCTCTGTATCCTCATCTGAATGGATCTCAGCTGAACTGCTGCTAAAAGCTTAACTAGGCTCTAGTTCCTGGTCCTCACATTTTATATACCTTTCTGTTTCCTGCCATCATTTCCTGGGATTACAGAGGTATGTCACCATGCCTGGCTGTTTCCAGTGTGGCTTTGAACTCACAGAGATCCAGATGGGTCTCTGCCTCCGGAATGCTAGGATTAAAGGTGTATGTGCCACCATTTTCTGGCTTCTATGTCTATCTAAAGGCTGTTCTGTTCTCTGACCCTAGATAAGTTTATTAGGGTCCACCATATATTGGGGAACACAATATCAGCACAGGTATCCACCAGACAGGTGGTCCAAAGATGCTACATGTCCTGCAAGGCAAAGAATTGCTCCACAGAATGAAGGCGTGTCTCGTCCAGTAGTGCCTTCTTTTAGAACACTAACACGGACAGGCAATGAGATCATCCAGCATGCAATGGCAAGGTAAGGAATGCAGGTGTGCTCACAGGTGATTGACATTGCGTTCCAGTGGACACGACAGAAGGGTTATAGAATGTGCAAAGAGTAAGGAGTTGTTGTTAGGAGGGCGATGGAAATGAAAGTCTGAGGCTGACTGAGCAATTACACAGTAGTCCCAGGCTTCTTAAGTATCTGATACAAGCATGAAGACGAGGTGGAGAGATGGTCCTGCTCACTCCAGGGCAGACGGCAGTGACAAAGCTATGTGGGGAAGGTAGGTAGGAGACACATGTTGCCCTAGATCCATCTCAACAGAGCCAATGAAGGATGCAGGGCACTGAGGCAGGAGGGGAAAGTTTTCTGAAGTACCAAATTCCTGATGCTCCCTCGCTGCCCTGGAGAAGACTGGAGGAAGAAAAGCCTTCCCTGGATCTTCCAAACTCCTCTTGAGCCCTACCACTTCTATGCTGATGTCCTTAGGCAGGACACTTAACCTTGCTGAGCCTGTTTGTCAACTCATATGGTGGCCCAATGAGACTCATTTCTCAGGATTCAACAATACCTTCCTGGTATCTAGAAGACAGTCCAGCGTGCTAGGCGCTGGCCACTGTGAGAGCCACAGTCTCTGGCTTAAGTTCCATGTGGAAGATCAAACTCCATCTCTGCTTCCGACCATGGGAGCAAGGGCTGGTTTTTTAGCACCATGGGGCCTCCATTTCCTCATAAATATAATGGGAAAACCATATCAGGTAATAGGGCTCTTGAAAGGAACCATTGGAAAGAAAATATAACAAGCTGTAAGCTTTACTTTCTTATTGTTGGAAGAGACTCAAAAACTCAAAAAAGGAGTTTTCTCTCTCTAGTGATTTCTACACCAACCATCAGGCACCTTTTGCTCTGGTTCAAAGCTCCTCAGGCCTTTGGGAGTCTGGAGGACCCAGCTTCAGGGTGAGATCCTGCTCAGCAGAAAAGCAACAGAGAGGGAAGTGTGGAGTGACCCTGGACTATGAGTAGCCCAAGCCTGAGGAAAGGGGCTGAATGTCATGAGAAGAAGGGAAAGGAGGCCTGGGTTCCACAGAGAAGTGGCAGACATCTATAGAGTACTCTGAGGCAGACTTGGCAATGTGCAGGAGTGAGTTACATGTGGCACACACCTATGCCTGTGAGAGCCAAAGTTACACTTTAAGTTTTAATTACTATGCCTTAGAGATCTGTGAAACAAAAATGCCTCTGATCTGCAAAGCCCTTACCCTTGTTTAAGGGAGTGAAAAACATGTGGCTTGTTATCTCCCATAAACAAGCTTGTTTGACCCATCTGTACCAGATGTACTTGATCACATGTGGGCAGGAGGTTCACAGGCAGGAGATATGTCAGGATGTACACCACTTGCCCCTGATTGGATATAGGCTGGAGGTACATCAGGACATATGCTTTGTCCCTGATTGTACCTGATGGGAAATGCAATGAATTATGGGTTTTACTTCTTAAGCCACTGCAAACCATAATTCTGGGCCATTTCCTAAGAACCTGGCCAGAGCCCATCCACCTGGCCAATATTTAATTAAAGCTTGCTTCAAATTTGGCTTTAAACTGTGGTAATGGTCTTATTCTTGATGGGTGGGATTCACAGTGACCCCAGCATTTGGGAGGCCAAGGCAGGAGGATTGCAAGCCTGGGATATATGTCAAGACCCTGGGGTGGGGGGTGGAGGGAGGGAGCTAGAGGTGGGGCAGTGTTACTGGAAAGTACAAGTCTTGGCTTCTACCTCAGTCCTATCAGGTTAGTGGCTATTTCTGTAGCCAGGAGGTTAATACCACCATGTTACATCACATACACAGCAAGCGTTTTTTACCCTTTTTCTTTTTTTTGGTGGGGGGGATTCAAGACAGGGTTTCTCTGTGTAGCTTTGCACCTTTCCTGGATCTCACTCTGTAGACCAGGCTGGCCTTGAACTCACAGAGATCCGCCTGCCTCTGCCTCCCAAGTGCTGGGATTAAAGGTGTGCGCCACCACTGCCATTTTTTACCCTTTTTCTGATCTTGGTTTTGGTTCAGTGTAGCAGGCCACCTGTTCCAAGACACGGTGAGATAGTTACAGAGTCAATGTCACTCCCTACCTGGGTATCCCTGGAGGTCAGTCACCCCTTCAGTATTGTGCGGTTGGTGGCAGCTGCCTGCAGTGAAGCGGCCTTGCCACTGTGGGTAGCTGGGTTGGAGTCATCTGTCATCTGGTGGCTTCTGCACTGCATGCTTCCACTTACCATCGATTTCCTCATTTGCTAGCTCCCAAATTTCAAACCCTTGCTGGGGTTTGTAATTTAGGGCCAGTCATTCAGGCCTGCTCCTCGTTCCAGCCTGCTCTCCGTGCTTTCTAGTCGAGGTCCGCATGAAAACGCACCACTACTTAGAGAGACAGTCTACCTCCCTTCCCTGCCAGGATGGACTCAAGTCCCTCTGAAACGATGAACTTGAGTAAGTTGTCTCTTTCTCGCACAATGTCACAGCCAGCACTACAAAATTAACACAATCTATATCAAATACTGGGAGACTTTAAACAGGTCAATTTATCCACCGACGAAACGGAAGGAAATAACTCTCTTAGCAACGGTCATACGAGAAAAATGTTTTACAGACTGCAAAGCATAGTGCAAGCATAAAATTCTGACAATGCAAATGATGTATGAATTTATATAGAAAGTCCTTAGCGCACTTACAGCCTGACTGGTAGTAGAGAGGGAACAATTGATAGAGTGTATCTATTAACAGGCCCTCCTCCAGGAAGGTCAAACGATGTCATTAATGTTTGTCTGACTTTCTGACCTGGGTCCAGAGTCCACTGTCCTCCTAGGAAGCCCCATCTACCCTGAAGCTGCCCCCTGGCCCACTGGCAACCAGAGGCCCCTCTGTCCATAGCTCTACATAACAGAGGTAGGACCCGGACCACAAAGACAGTCAGGGTGACCGCTCAGGAGCATTTGACAACTTCTTTTCTGTAGGATCTGAAGCGGCCAGGACAGCCTAGGGGCACGGGATGGAGTGATAGGAAACAGGGTGACTGAAAGGCCAAGAGAGGAAAACACAGGGTCCCTTTCATCCTTCTCTGAGGGCTTGGGTGTTGATACCAATCTCCAAGTCAGGGATTAATGGATCCAGGCAATGCACAGCTGCAAACCACAGTTTGAGGTTCATGATGGGTTGTAATGTGTCCCTGTTCAAACTCATTGAGTCCTTACTCCCCGAGTCTCTGAATATGACTCATTTGGAGAAAGGTTCTTGGAAGCTAGTCCAAGTAAAACAAGGTTATTAATATGTGCCCTAATCCCACACACCTGTGCTCATATAGAAACAAAAAATTTCCCCCCAGGGCATGCAAGCATACATGGGAAGGACGATATGTGAAAATGAAGGCAGGAGATCAGGTGACCATGCTTTGGCTCTCAGTCCCCTCTGCCACTATCTTCAACTGGTCAGCAAATGCTGACATGCTTGCTCTGTGCCCAGCCCTTTGGGGCTACGGGGAAGCAAGGGTACCCAGCACCTGTCCTCCAAGGGTCACGCTGTGCAGCAGCAGGCTGAGCTTGCTGATGGTGAATGATCAAGCAAGCTTAGCAACGATCATCAGCAAGCTCCAAGAAGCCAGAGAGAATCGGAGAAACTCTACTCTCGCTGTCCCCAGAAGCATCCGACCTCTCTAAACATGATCTAGGACCTGCTTACTCCAGAAATGAGAGACAACTTTCGTTGTTTAAGCCGTTCAACCGGTGGCACTTCTTATAGCAACCCCAACAATAAATGCAAGAACGTTAGATACGATTAGCAGAGAGCCGCGGTGGTCACACAACTGAACTGAACCTCTGCACCACCCCCTCTACCACTCACCTCATGTCCTCCTACCACTTGCCTTATGAGGCCACCATTTCTTCATCTGTTAAATAAGGAAACCCTCTATATAGCTTGTGGCCACTGAGAATCAAAGCAAGTACCAGAGGCAAGCATCCCGTTACGATGCCTGCCTCCTAGCACCCACTCAGTGGTGGCAGTGGGGTGGTGATTAGCAGAGGTAAGAGCTTATCTCACATTCCTTCAGCCCTCTAAACCATTCCACCCTCACAAAGCATGCAGAAGGACCAGCATCCTGTGCGGATATCTACTATAACAGTGTGGAAGAAGACGCTCCAACCTATGTTTCCATCGCTGAACAAATTCAACAGCTTTGAACTCCTGCTTATCTCACGGCTGTGTAGATGAGAAGCCTAGGGGTGTGGCTAGATTAGTAGACCTCACTCCTGAGGTGAGGATTACCTAAATCTTACCTGGAGGGCTTGCATGGATCAACTCCTCCCTCTGGAGGCGGCCCTGCAGTGGAGAAGTGCTGTGTGTCAAACTTCCTTGTATCCTGGATCTTTCTGACTTCTGCCACTGGCTGCTTTTACAGGGCTCTTGAGATCAGATTAAGCCTGCCTGGATAATCCCCACAGCCCACATGTTCAACGAATAGTTCTCTGAAACACTTGCTCAAAGGCAGTCTGGAGCAGGGCGTGGTGACTCATGCATAATGTCAGCACTCAAGAGGCTGAGACAGGAGGATTGCCGTGAGTTCCCAGCAAGACTACAAAATAAGCTCCGGGTCAGCCTAGGTTACAGAGTGAGACACTGTGTCAACAACAAACAATAACAAAATACAAAAGACAGAAGGGTCCAGAAGATTATGGTCAAGAAGACATTATACTATGGGGGTGGGCATGTGGTATACATGATGGAGTTTTGTAGTAGGGAAGAGAAACAGGCTCAGTTCTGAATAAAAGCAAGCTGGAAATTTGTATCAAGGAACAGTAGGTGGAAAGTCACTGACACAGTCATTTGAAGTAAGGAACGATTCTGGCTAAACTGACCCAACAGGATTCTTGCTCAGCCATCATCTGGAGGTAGTAGAGGGAGAATTTGGTCAGATATGGAGGAGGGTGTGAGGGCATCAAGGGTAGTGGGTTCAGGCTAAACTCACCCAACAGGGTTTTGCTTAGTTGGGCTCTTGGTAGCCAGAAGTAAGACTTGATTAAGCTGAGACTATGTCACATGGGACATAGTCATCCATAAGTGACCTGTCACTGGCCACCTTAAAGTCTACTTGCTGCGTGGGTTCTATTGCTGGCTGCACCCATGAGCAAATGAGAAGTCCTGTCATCTTTCTGAGCCACAGATTGCTTTTAATTCGAATAGTCTGCCCACGATGAAATCATATCTTAAACTCTCATATGATAAACAAGGGTTTATTCTCAAATGAGCTGTGCAACTAAAAAATGCAGGGTTCCTAAGCCCCCAGTGAAAATTAGGTTAGTTGGGCCTTGGGATGGGCCCCTCCTGGAGATTCTGATTCCAGGAACTCCAGGAAAAGCAAGTAAAGAATAACAATGTATCCTTCCCGAGTGGAGCATTCAGAGAAGGGGGTGGAAGGCTTTTGTTCACATTGAAAGTCTTTCAAGAGATGTACAAGGCTGAGGGTGTGGCAGCTGAAGTGAGTGCATACAAGGGCAAGGTTGCCCTCCAGGTCACACAATTTTAGTTCTGCAGTCAAACTCTTAATGGTGTCTCTAGGGGTAAATGGAGAACACAAATTATTAGATGTATTTCTACAGGACCCAAACACTGGGTTCCAGGGGCATGGCTCTCTGGGCTATGCCTGTCTGGTGCCAAATGTAGGTTCTTTGTCCCCAAGAGCAATGGATGGGATACATTTCTTTGTCTAAGTACCCCATCATGTATATGTGTAGGAGTCTGAATATATTAATACACCATGTGTGGGGGGTATTATTAGAATGAATGTACATGTAAAAAAGAGGTAACATGAAATTCATCTCATTCAATAGCAGAAAGATAGTACACAATTCATTTCATTCTCTGTCATAACCTTGGTGTACAAATTTCTCTTTGCAGACTTCAAATCCATACAGTTAAAATATGCTGGAAAGAAATGCAAAAAAAAACTTGGAAATAAGCAAAAATATTTTTTCTATATTTTATTTTACTGTGGAGATGTGTTTGCCTATGTGTATAGGATGTGCGTTTGAGGGTACCCACATGTCACAGCGTGCATGTGGAGGTCAGGGAACAACTTTGTGGTATTGGTTCTTTCCTTCCAGCTTTGTGCAGATTCAAGAATCAAACTCAGGTCATCAACCTGGTATGGCAAGTGCCTTTAGCCACTGAACCAGCTCCCTGGCCCCGAGCTTCCTTTAAGTACAATGCAAGGTATTTAGGGGATTCTTTGAAGTTATCCCTTTCACTGTCTTTGACTAATGTTCGATCGTCCAGAGAATCTGATAGGATGTAGATTCCTAATAGAAGTCTAAAAATGTGTTTGAAGAAAACCTAGTAGATTGCTGTTGCCCTGTAGATACTGTAGTTTTGCGCTCACTAGCAGGTATTTGTAAAGTTCTCTCACAAAACATTTTTTATGACAAGAAAACAAAGGTAGCCTTCCTGTTCTTTAAGGGATTTTCTTTTTAATTTACTTTCCTTCAAAGAAAGTAAAGGCAGTCCAGGAATACAGAGGTACAGAGACGGGAGAAAGGAGACAGTTATGAAGGAAGATGGCCTGTTTGATCTATGTGAGAGACAGGATCACTCATTTACAGAGAACCTTGGCCAGCAATGCAGGCCTAAAACAAACTGCCATAGGTAATATTGAACAGTAAAATAGAGTCAGAGGGGAAACTGTTTTCTTGAATGTTTCCTTTCTTTGGCAGGGTCCTGCTATTTAAACCAGGCCAGCCTTGAACTCTCAATTCCATGTCTCAGCCTGCTAAATGTCCCCAGCTGGGATCAAGTGTTCAAGCATATTAGTCTACGTAGGAATTCACACTCTACATATTACACCTACTTCTGTCTCACATGTATTTTTCATAAGTTGGAAATTGAATCTGGAGATGAGATTCAGGTTAAATACCTTCAGCAAAAAGTATTTCATATGTGGTGTACACCTTAGATACAGTGCAAGAGCATCGTGTTAGCAGACATGCAATGTCTAGTCATCCTGGAAATAAGGGATACCAGCTTTATTTGGCTAAAGGTCTCTCCTGAAATGGTACACTCTGCTTTGAAATTTGTATGAAATTGGAGGCCATAATCTTTTGATATCAAACAAATAGCCTATTTCCCAACAGATTTTTTATACATTGATAATCCTTCACTGAATTATGACATTGAGATAAAAATTCCCTGTAATTGCCAAAACCAAGATTTTGAAATTAAAGGAAGAAAAGACTTCTATACTTATAAAAGAGAAGAAGAAGAAGAAGAAGAAGAAGAAGAAGAAGAAGAAGAAGAAGAAGAAGAAGAACAAAGAGTCTGTTTGAATTGATAGCGATGGGGAGCAGGGAGTGTGTCTTACCATGCACAAGGCCCTAACCTCAGTCCACAGCAACAAAAATAAGGAGTCAGCTATAGCTGTGGCTTTCAAGATCTTAGTCTGGAACTCCGGACAAAGAATTTTACTTCGTTTCCTAAAATCCCCAGCACCAGTCCTTCCCCAAGGCGTTGAGAACTAGCCTTAGTGCCAGCAGGCAGAAGAGAAATACTGAAGGGACTATTTCAAATGTTATTCAGTTATATGAAAGTGCAAATCCTGCCCAACAGTGGTTGTAGGAAATCCTGAATCATTGCTTAAATGAGTGAGCGAATGTTTTCATGATAAACACAACAAGTGCACAGGCTCACAGACTGCCACCTCCCCCCCCCCCACACCCCTTACTAATTCAAAAAATGAGTGACTTTAAACCAGTGGTGGCAGGTCCTCCTTCATTAAGTGGTCAAAGCTGACATCAACAAATACTGGAGAAATTAAAAACAATTCTCACTTAAGACTTCGAAGGACTTCTATGCTGTTGTTGCCCAAACTGTAAACTCTGTGTTTTATCAGGCCAATTCACGTTTATGCACATTCTAAAGTTGTTGGTCTCTATTCTCCCAATGCCAAGTATAGCAAACAGAGTTGGGGATGAGACTCAGATCACTTGTCTAGCATGTGGAAGGCATGGGGCTTGAGCTGATCCCCAGCAAGGGGGCGGAGGACGGGGGACAAAGAGATGCAGAACTATTCCAGATCAGGAGACTGAAAAAACCATAATGGTCTCTCCCAGGCCCCCCCGCCACACACACACAAAGTACAGAACCCCCTACTCAAAGATGATGACATTAGAAAAAAAAGTATCTTTAGAAAGTAATTAAGGGGCTGAAGAAATGGCTCAGGGCTTAAGAGCACTTGCTGTTCTTCCAGAGGACTTTAGTTTAGTTCTTAGAAAGCACATGGCAGCTCACAACTACCTGTAACTCTAGTTGCAAGGGATCTTATGCTTCTGGCCTCTCTTGGCTCTTCCTCTCACATGCACATAACCATATGCAGATGTACACACCTACACATAACTTTAAAAGCAATAAAATATTTCCATGATCTATCCCCTCACCCTTCTACCCTGGGAGGGGTCAATAAGGTGAGACCTTATTGAACCAAGAAATAGGTTCTACTGAACCTGGTGGCATCTCAATTGTATACTTTCTAGCCTCCAGAATGGGAAGTAGTTTCTATTGTTTAGAAGCTTCCTGTCCAGGGTACTATAGCAGCCTGAAGGAGAAGACAGAAATGTAACAACCAAATACAAGGTATGATGCTTGTCAGGACCGCCAGACCAAAGGCAAAGCAGCATTGTGAACGGAACTGGAGAACATCACAGTGGGCAAAGCAAGGCAGACACAGAAAGGCAAACACCATTCCAAGTGCACCCCTCACAGAAATGGGATGAAAGGGTGCTTGGATTTCCTGCCTGCCTCTAAGCTGCCTTGTCATAGGCCAAAACAACTTTATTAGCCAATGGGAGCAACACATATTCACAGTGTACAGAAAGATATCCCCAGCATGTGTGTGTGTGAGATGTCACAATGAAATCATTATATATGCTAATAAAATGCTTTTATAAACATCTGATGTCAATGTTTCTCACAATTACTTTTTTTAAAGTTAAATTATCTTTCTCTTATAGATAAAAATAAAATTATTCTGAAGTCTAATTATTCTTTTATTTTTATCTATTTCTATTTTTCTGCTAATTTTGACAGACTTTAATATTTTTCATCTGAAAAAATCACATAGAGCAGGATGCTTTTTTAAAAAGCAAAAATATTGTTGCCATTTAATCTACTTGTCTTCAAATCGAATGTGTTTATAAGGAAGTGTTTGACCAAGCTGGGCGTAGTGGTACATGACAGCATCTCAGTTTTTGGGAGGCTGAGGCAGGAGGATCTTGAATTCAAGACACAGCAAACTTGAAGCCAGTCTATGCTCCAAAATAAGACTATCTAAAATAAATAATTAGAATTCCAACTAACATTAATAATGAATATTTCCAGGTATCATACTCTGGGTGATTATATTTAAGCATTTTAATTATTCCCATTTCTTCATAATAAGCATGCATTACCTTTTGCTTAAAAAAAGGGGGGGATTTTCCTTTAAAAGAGAAAAATGCCTGGAAATATATGAGTTAAGATGTTAAGCATGGGAAATCCAGGTGGAATGAGTGTTCATAGTCATTATCATTTTATTATTTACAGTTTTTAAACCAAATTTATTTTCATTGCAATTTGTTTTATTCTTTGTTTTGTTTTGTTGAGACAGGGTCTCACTGCACAGCTCTAGCTCTCCTGACACTCACTTTATAGATCATTCAGGCCTTGAACTCAGAGATCCTGCCTCTACTCCTGAGTGCTAGAATTATAAGCATGTACCACCATACCTGGCTCTATTCTTTACAGCTACTTTAATTTTTTGAGGGGGAAAAAGAGGGAGAGGGACAGAGAGATCCAGAGACAGGTGAGAAAAAGTCTGAATGCTGAAGATGAGCCTCAGTGGTATAGCATTTGCTTAGCACATATGAGACCCTAGTTCAATCCCCAGTACCACACAAGAGAGGAAAAAAAGACCTGAAAACCCCCAAATTAGTTACCATTTCCAGGGAAAGACACTAGACTCACAGACCCACATGTGGGCAGGCCTGACTTCATGAACTGCCGGGCTGGGCGCACCACTAGCGCTCTAACGCTGCGCACCTTACTATAATTTTGCTTTTGGTTTCAGGCTCCCAGCGCAGCATTCTGATCATAAATTGACTTGGTGTGTGGCTTCCCTGCGGGGAGAAGAAGAACAGATGTTAAGCACGCAAGGGCGAGGCCCAGTTTGTCGTGCTCACTGCTGTAGCCACAGCATCTGGTGCTCGGCAGACACTCGATGACATTACCTAGAGACGGAACTTCGAGTTGGATCTGCTCGGAAGTTACACATCCCCGACTCAATCAGGAAACTGCCCTTCTGGGTTACTGACTGGGCCCCCCCGGGAACCTGGCTCTCAAGCCCCATCCCCCTCTCTCCTCTCTGAAAGATTGAGCCTCTGTTTGGTGACAGGATTATGACTCACACTTTACAAAGCTGCCAGCCCAGGAACTTTTCCTGACATAGCCAAGGTCATGTCTCCCTGGAGCAGGGATTGGTCTGCGAGCTGGAGTCCCTCCGAAGCTATTCTCTTTGTCTCGTTTCTCAAACTGCTGGGCAGGGTACCAGCTGCTAGATTTACGCCGTGTGTACTTGTTTGTATAAGATAGGGGAATTTGCTTTTACAGTTTTAACTTCTCTTTACTACTGCTTGTGACTTAGATAAGATGAAAAGATATTTTTATACTGCTTTTCTTGATTTTAGTATATTTTAGTCTCTTGACTGAGTGGGTAATTTATAACTTTGCTGTTTCAGGATCCAAATCAAGAATTCTGAGAAGACTCCCCCGCCCCCCCAACAGTGTTTTTATTTGTTTGTTTGTTTAATTTGGAAGTTGAAGAAGTGAGTTTGTGCTGAGAGAGAGAGAGAGAATGAATGAATGAATGAATGAATGAATGAATGAAAGTTGTTAGAGAACACAAGCCTTGTCTTTCTGATAGCTGCTACCTGCACTGAGTCCCCAAGGGAGGATGCCTACAGGGTACCTGGGGTGTGGGGTCTAAGCACTGTAGTTCCAAATAGTATTAAGGATTAGGGTGAGGAACCACTGAAGAGGTTTCCTGGGGTACCCTGGCTGGGGAGAGTATCTGTCAGATGCCAGAGTCATCAAGCCAGTCAGAACCTGTGGCAATGGCAGCAGCCACCAAATACCTAGAACCAGGCTCCATCCATCATCTGGCAGGTGACAGGTTCTCTAAGGGTTCTTGTATTGGTTATTTGATAGCAATCCACAGAGTCCTGACAATGGCAGATTGAACTTGCCCAGGAAAACAATCTTTTTACAGTATTGCTGAAACTCATTTCGGACATATCTATCTATATGTGTGGCCAAGAGCTGAAAAGGTGTGTTAATGTGTTTGTTATGTTTGTGGTTGTTTTTCCCTCTCCATGTTTGCAAACCTTTTCTACTTTTAAAATGCCAGTAGTAGCTGGGTGGTGGCAGTGCACACCTTTAGTGCCAGCACTTGGGAGGCAGAGGCAGGCAGATCTCTGTGAGTTCCAGGACAGCCAGGGCAGTTACACAGAGAAACCCTATCTCAAAAAACAAACCAACAAAAGAGTCAGTGGTGGTATCCTGCGCCACACCCCTATGCTGCATGACTGGCCACAGACCATCCCCTAGTCCTGTTGAAATTCATGGTGAAGCAGCTGAAGAAGCTAGCCAAGAAGGCAGAGAAGGACTCCAAGGCTGAGCAGGCCAAAAGTGAAGGAGGACAGGAAACTGAGGAGTTTACTCATATGTCCCACGTTGATGCAGTGGTTTCTACGGTGCAGAAAGCCGTGACCATGACGGGACTGACTCACAAGTGCCGAAAGCTCTAGACAAGGCCCTAAGTGCCGTGGATCCACAGAAGACGTCTGCAGTCATGGACAGGTTGGAGCAGCCTGTACAGAACCTGGACATGCGCACATCCAAACTGGAGATTCTGCATGCTTGGCCACCATGTCTGACTACCCCTCAGGAGCAGGTGACAGCCTCCTCATCGTGCAGCTTGATGGGAAAAATGACCAGCACAAACAGCTTCCGGAAGCTGCCTCTGCTGTGGGCAAAAGCGCTGCGCAGCCCGAAAGAGCAGCTGTCTCTGGTTGGCTGCCCTGAGGAATGAGTGTGGCCTGGGCAGGTGGGGCCTCGCCTGCCCCCGACATACCTTCTGCCCTCCATGCATACCTTTCATCGCATACCTGCCTTGGCATCTCCAGGTGAGGCACCTTAGAACTGACTCTTCGCTTGAGCAGAGGTGTGTCCTGGTGTCAAATTTTCACAGGTATGTGGGTGAATTCTGTGGCTCTGGGCCACAGCTGGGAGATGGCAGGGTCAGCTTTGCCCTCTGCCTGTTTTACAACGTACTTACAAGCTTTAAAAAAAAAAAAAAAGCCATTTAAGTCATTGATTACATATGAATATCATTATGTCAATAATATTAGGGATTGGCTTTTCATTGGTGATGAAATGGAGAGTCACTTCAGGGTCTTGAGCAGAAATGTGATGATCTGATGTATTCATAAAAAGATTATTCATGATGCTAATTAAAATAAATTGTGTGGGTCACAGAAGGTGGGGAGAGGATGGGGAGGGGTGGGGAGGGAGGGAGAGAGAGGAAATCCCATCAGCAGGAAAATGGCTGTTACACCAGTGGCCTGGGAAGGATTTTAGCAAGGCATTACTGACTATGAGGAAAGCATATTATGATCTATTTTAATAAGATAATCAGTCAGAGAAGGCAGATAAATAAGAACATGCTGTATCTTCTTAAAAAGCAGCCGTGATCTACCCCAACCGCATCTTTTTGTCAAACTACACATGTCTTTGTGTGTGCTCCCATACACAGTGTTGGGGAGTAGTCCCCAAATCTCCTGCATGGCAGGGAAGTAGGCAACAGCTCAGAAAATCTGATGACAGATCTGTGGTCAGCAGGCTAGTGACATTGAGAGCCTTGCCAGGAACAGCGCAAGCTGGCATACATACACACACTGAATTTTTAAATAATCTTTTTCTTCCTGATATTATTTACCTAATGATATTCACAGGTAATCAATGTCATAAACTTCTTTAAGCTTATTAAATCTGACGTAAAACCTTATTTCTAAAAGTTTATTTTAAATAGGAGAGGAGATGTATATAGCATAGGCCAACCCCAAATCTCTGACTACTTTCCTTTCTTGAGACTTTATCTGTAACCAGTGGATTTAAAGAAAACTCAATCTCACTCTCTTCCCTCTCCCCAGCTCCCCATCTCTCTCTCTCTCTCTCTCTCTCTCTCTCTCTCTCTCTCTCTCTCTCTCTCTCTTTCACACATACACACACACACACACACACACACACACACACACACACACACACACCATACTGATAAGGACAGCAATTAGTTTTATCAGTTCTAAATTACCAACATTAAGTTGCTAACAGGAAAACAAGTCAATTTTTCCCTCCTCCGCCCCCTTCTCCTCTCCCTGGAAGCTAGGGACCAGAGAAGAGTTTGTTCCAGGTGACACAGCAGCAGTTAATTGTAGTGCTTCTCAGGAACCACCGTTCCACTTAAGCTTTCTAAAGCTGAAAGCGGTGTCAATAGTCAGAGTGTTCAGTTGAACTAGTAAAGGTGTCAAGAGACATGAAGATCAATGGGCTAAGCAAACACATTAGCCTTTTTTCTCCTTCCATCGGGATGCCAAATCAGTCACGTAGATCCTTTTGATCATGAGTGGATGATGACTTGGTTAAACTCCACAACTCTGAATCAATGCCACATTCCTACATCTTACAAGAAGCTTTTGTAATGTCACTAACAGCTGACCTTTGTGCAACGCTCCACTCTCAACCACCTGTGTGGGCGTCATCTCATTTCATTCTTAACTCTGGCGGAGAAATATCATGCCTTCCCTGGCGCTATCCAGTAGAAAAGGCAAGAGGTTAAAGTGGCTTGCCCAAGGTCATGGTCAGCAAGTAACAAAGATGGGACCTAAGAACAATGACTCCCCTTTGAATGCTGGGGCTAGGCTACTTCCTGGCCTGACAACCCAGAGACTCAGTTTTATTTTCATGTTATGTCCTGAAGGGCAGCTGGAATAAGATTTGGGAGGTGAAGAGCAAGCTGTGTAGATGATGCCCAAGAGTAGGATTTGGGGCATCAGGGATATGACAAAGCTTCTAGACTCCTAAGTCTCAGTCAACAACATGGCATGTCACCAGAGATGGAGACGAATGCACTCATCAGTACAGTCCTTCAAACCTAAGAGCTCCTCAAACAGATGAATGAAAGCAAAGAAAGATGACTCATTGGTTGGGCATGATGGTTCATGCCTTTAAACCCAGCACCCCAGAGGGGAGGCTGAGGCAAATGGATCTGTGAGTTCGTGGCCAGCCTGGTCTATGTGTCAAGATGCAGACCATTCAGGGCCTACACAGTGAGACCCTCTCTAGGATGGGAGGCAGAGAGATATTGTGTATGTGTGTGTGTGTGTGTGTGTGTGTGTGAGAGAGAGAGAGAGAGAGAGAGAGAGAGAGAGAGAGACAGACAGAGAGAGAGACAGAGAGAGAAAGAGAGAGAGAGAGAGAGAGAGAGAGAGAGAGAGAGAGAGAGAGAGAGAGAGAGAGAGAATAAACACTGGATGAAATAATTTTTAATGGGTTAGCTATTAGTAGCTAAGGTCTTGGAGCCTGTTCCTATTGTGTGTGAACATATGTGACCACAAGAAGCTTAAGGAAAGGACCACCACAGCCTTAGCAAGGACTCCTGGTAGCTGGAGTATCCCGTGGAAAATATGATCTACTGGAGAGTTGAACACTTCAGGAGAAATCCTAGAAAGGAAAAGGAGTTATAATGTTCCTCCATTCACTCCCACTCCGACAAATATCCACAGAAGTTACAGCATATATATGGTTCTGTTAAATCTCATATATAACCCCTTCATGTCCTAAGGAAGACATTTTCTCTTAGAGGTTTTCATTTTAGTATATATCTTTAAAAAAAAAAAGTCTTATGTTAACTTGCCTCCATCTTTTTCTTGGGTAAGGAGTGCTCAAGAATGAATGACCTTTTGTGTCTATGATATTGCTGTTCACAGCTTTTCTTGATAGGCCTAGTACAAACTTGGGAACAGGGTTGCTGTGTGTTGAAGGTCTGACAGTAGCTCTTAGCCTTGGCTATCTTAGGTAGTTACGCTGTGCACGTTTTATTGGTGTACTATGTTTGATTTTTTTCCTAATACCTTCAATTTGAAATTTTTCTGAGAAATGGAGCAGTAACGCAGCATCACCTCATTAAAATACATTTGAAGCCTTAAAAAAAAAAAAGAGGGTGCTGCCCTGCTTGGAAATCCACAGCCTGAAAGAGGCTGCCAGGGAAGGGCTTTTGACAGAGGAGGGGGAGAGGGAAATCTATTATCTCTGCAGCAGTATGTTTACATCAAAGGGCTACAGAAAATACTGTTTATGGTGGACTTGATCTGAAGGCTGAAGGCAGATTAGGAAAGAACTCTGGTTTCTTGAGTAGAGCAGGCCTCTGGAAATATTCGAAACTGAGAATCTGTTAGGAGAAAGTGAGATACTGGCAAAATTATAAAGATGAAAACGGTAAGGTTATACAAAATGGCAACTCCCCTTGCTTCTGATTTTCCCACTGTGTAGGTGCAGAACAGCTGATGACAGTTAATAGACTGGTGGATGCAGGAATAATGCATACCTATTGTAGTAGCACCTGAGACACTGAGGCAGGAGGATTGCGGTGTGAGGCCAGTCTGGACTACCCACATGAGACCCTGTCCTAAAAAGAGAGTGAGGGAAGGAAGGAGACCTAACAAAGACTTGATGGAGTCACCTTCAAGTTTCCAGAGGAAAAAGGAATAGAATGGATTCAAACAGTAGAGAGACCATGGCTGCGCAATCAAGACTCTAACCCGGAGTGTTGGCTGGTGGTTTGCCATTCAGAACAGAGAGTGATCTTTAGGAGCCAGCACGGATTCTTAAAAAATTAGCCATGGTAAGGTAAAGTTGTCTCATTTCTTTGTCCAACATAATGAATGGGCTGAAAGAATACACAGGACACTGGACATCCTCTTCTTTTTTATTATTTTTCCATACAATATGTTTTGATCATATTTCCCCCCCCAACTCCTCCCAGATCCTACCCACCCAGCTTCACGTTCTATCTCACTGTAATGACACAAACAAAAACCAAAACAAATGATAAAAATCATTAAAGACAAAAAAAAGAAAACAAACAAACAAAAAAAACAGAACAAAAAGCACACATACAAAATGGAATTTATTTTCTGTTAGTCAACTACTCCTGGGCACAGAGCCTGCACTGAAATGTGGTTGGTACGCCCAGTGACACTCCATGGGAGAATACAGATTTTCCC